>NW_022279614.1:2433104-2737242 GCF_009193385.2 Nasonia vitripennis | reverse complement strand
CACCAAAACTTACAGGTAGTTTTAATAACCTATAAAATTAATACCAGATTTAATCTTATACGTTACTACCATTTTAATGTCGTACAATTTACTCGCAGTTTATCAGTCACCAGTTTTGAGGTTAGACTGCAAACCTCGACGTACGCACGAACTCCTCACAAACGTTGAGACACCATCGATTTTGATCAGAAATAGGTGATGTCACACAGGTTGTGCGGTCTCGAGTCGTAGTATCAAATTTTATTCCATCAAAACTTACAGATAGTTTTGAAGACCTATAAAATTAATACCAAATTTAATTTTATACGTTAATACCATTTTAATGTCGTACAATTTACTCGCAGTTTATCGGGCACGGTTTTGAGGTTAGATTGCAAACTTCGACATACGCACGAACTCCTCACAAACGTTGAGACACCATCGATTTTGATCAGAAATAGGTGATGTCACACAGGTTGTGCGGTCTCGAGTCGTAGTATCAAATTTTATTCCATCAAACTTATAGGTATTTACAAACCTATAAAATTAATACCAAATTTAATTTTATACGTTACTACCATTTTAATGCCGTACAATTTACTCGCAGTTTATCAGACACCGGTTTTGAGGTTCGTCTGCAAACTTCGACGTACGCACGAACTCCTCACAAACGTTGAGACACCATCGATTTTGATCAGAAATAGATGATGTCACCCAGGTTGTGCGGTCTCGAGTCGTAGTATCAAATGTTATTCCATCAAAACTTGCAGGTAGTTTTGAAGACCTATAAAATTAATACCAAATTTAATTTTATACGTTACTACCATTTTAATGCCGTACAATTTACTCGCAGTTTATCAGTCACCAGTTTTGAGGTTAGACTGCAAACCTCGACGTACGCACCAACTCCTCACAAACCTTGAGACACCATCGATTTTGATCAGATATAGATGATGTCACACAGGTTGTGCGGTCTCGAGTCGTAGTATCAAATTTTATTCCATCAAAACTTACAGGTAGTTTTAAAAACCTATAAAATTAATACCAGATTTAATTTTATACGTTACTACCATTTTAATGTCGTACAATTTACTCGCAGTTTATCAGTCACCAGTTTTGAGGTTAGACTGCAAACCTCGACGTACGCACGAACTCCTCACAAACGTTGCGACACCATCGATTTTGATCAGAAATAGATGGTGTCACCCAGGTATTGAGGTCTCGAGTCGTAGTATCAAATGCTATTCCACCAAAACTTACAGGTAGTTTTAATAACCTATAAAATTAATACCAGATTTAATCTTATACGTTACTACCATTTTAATGTCGTAAAATTTACTCGCAGTTTATCAGTCACCAGTTTTGAGGTTAGACTGCAAACCTCGACGTACGCACGAACTCCTCACAAACGTTGAGACACCATCGATTTTGATCAGAAATAGGTGATGTCACACAGGTTGTGCGGTCTCGAGTCGTAGTATCAAATTTTATTCCATCAAAACTTACAGGTAGTTTTGAAGACCTATAAAATTAATACCAAATTTAATTTTATACGTTAATACCATTTTAATGTCGTACAATTTACTCGCAGTTTATCGGGCACGGTTTTGAGGTTAGATTGCAAACTTCGACATACGCACGAACTCCTCACAAACGTTGAGACACCATCGATTTTGATCAGAAATAGGTGATGTCACACAGGTTGTGCGGTCTCGAGTCGTAGTATCAAATTTTATTCCATCAAACTTATAGGTATTTACAAACCTATAAAATTAATACCAAATTTAATTTTATACGTTACTACCATTTTAATGCCGTACAATTTACTCGCAGTTTATCAGACACCGGTTTTGAGGTTCGTCTGCAAACTTCGACGTACGCACGAACTCCTCACAAACGTTGAGACACCATCGATTTTGATCAGAAATAGATGATGTCACCCAGGTTGTGCGGTCTCGAGTCGTAGTATCAAATGTTATTCCATCAAAACTTGCAGGTAGTTTTGAAGACCTATAAAATTAATACCAAATTTAATTTTATACGTTACTACCATTTTAATGCCGTACAATTTACTCGCAGTTTATCAGTCACCAGTTTTGAGGTTAGACTGCAAACCTCGACGTACGCACCAACTCCTCACAAACCTTGAGACACCATCGATTTTGATCAGATATAGATGATGTCACACAGGTTGTGCGGTCTCGAGTCGTAGTATCAAATTTTATTCCATCAAAACTTACAGGTAGTTTTAAAAACCTATAAAATTAATACCAGATTTAATTTTATACGTTACTACCATTTTAATGTCGTACAATTTACTCGCAGTTTATCAGTCACCAGTTTTGAGGTTAGACTGCAAACCTCGACGTACGCACGAACTCCTCACGAACGTTGAGACACCATCGATTTTGATCAGAAATAGATGGTGTCACCCAGGTATTGAGGTCTCGAGTCGTAGTATCAAATGCTATTCCACCAAAACTTACAGGTAGTTTTAAAAACCTATAAAATTAATACCAGATTTAATTTTATACGTTACTACCATTTTAATGTCGTACAATTTAATCGCACTTTATCAGACTCCGCTTTTGAGGTTAGACTGCAAACCTTGACGTACGCACCAACTCCTCACAAACGTTGAGACACCATCGATTTTGATCAGAAATAGGTGATGTCACACAGGTTGTGCGATCTCGAGTCGTAGTATCAAATTTTATTCCATCAAAACTAACAGGTAGTTTTAAAAACCTATAAACTTAATACCAGATTTAATTTTATACGTTACTACCATTTTAATATCGTACAATTTACTCGCAGTTTATCAGACACCGGTTTTGAGGTTAGACTGCAAACCTCGACGTACGCACGAACTCCTCACGAACGTTGAGACACCATCGATTTTGATCAGAAATAGGTGATGTCACACAGGTTGTGCGGTCTCGAGTCGTAGTATCAAATTTTATTCCATCAAACTTATAGGTATTTACAAACCTATAAAATTAATACCAAATTTAATTTTATACGTTACTACCATTTTAATGCCGTACAATTTACTAGCAGTTTATCAGACACCGGTTTTGAGGTTCGTCTGCAAACTTCGACGTACGCACCAACACCTCACAAACCTTGAGACACCATCGATTTTGATCAGAAATAGATGATGTCACCCAGGTTGTGAGGTCTCGAGTCGTAGTATCAAATGTTATTCCATCAAAACTTGCAGGTAGTTTTGAAGACCTATAAAATTAATACCAAATTTAATTTTATACGTTACTACCATTTTAATGTCGTACAATTTACTCGCAGTTTATCAGACCCCGCTTTTGAGGTTAGACTGCAAACCTCGACGTACGCACCAACACCTCACAAACCTTGAGACACCATCGATTTTGATCAGAAATAGATGATGTCACACAGGTTGTGCGGTCTCGAGTCGTAGTATCAAATTTTATTCCATCAAAACTTACAGGTAGTTTTAAAAACCTATAAAATTAATACCAGATTTAATTTTATACGTTACTACCATTTTAATGTCGTACAATTTACTCGCAGTTTATCAGTCACCAGTTTTGAGGTTAGACTGCAAACCTCGACGTACGCACGAACTCCTCACAAACGTTGAGACACCATCGATTTTGATCAGAAATAGATGGTGTCACCCAGGTATTGAGGTCTCGAGTCGTAGTATCAAATGCTATTCCACCAAAACTTACAGGTAGTTATAAAAACCTATAAAAGTAATACCAGATTTAATTTTATACGTTACTACCATTTAAATGTCGTACAATTTAATCGCAGTTTATCAGACTCCGCTTTTGAGGTTAGACTGCAAACCTCGACATACGCACGAACTCCTCACAAACGTTGAGACACCATCGATTTTGATCAGAAATAGGTGATGTCACACAGGTTGTGCGGTCTCGAGTCGTAGTATCAAATTTTATTCCATCAAACTTATAGGTATTTACAAACCTATAAAATTAATACCAAATTTAATTTTATACGTTACTACCATTTTAATGCCGTACAATTTACTAGCAGTTTATCAGACACCGGTTTTGAGGTTCGTCTGCAAACTTCGACGTACGCACGAACTCCTCACAAACGTTGAGACACCATCGATTTTGATCAGAAATAGGTGATGTCACACAGGTTGTGCGGTCTCGAGTCGTAGTATCAAATTTTATTCCATCAAAACTAACAGGTAGTTTTAAAAACCTATAAACTTAATACCAGATTTAATTTTATACGTTACTACCATTTTAATATCGTACAATTTACTCGCAGTTTATCAGACACCGGTTTTGAGGTTAGACTGCAAACCTCGACGTACGCACGAACTCCTCACAAACGTTGAGACACCATCGATTTTGATCAGAAATAGGTGATGTCACACAGGTTGTGCGGTCTCGAGTCGTAGTATCAAATTTTATTCCATCAAAACTAACAGGTAGTTTTAAAAACCTATAAACTTAATACCAGATTTAATTTTATACGTTACTACCATTTTAATATCGTACAATTTACTCGCAGTTTATCAGACACCGGTTTTGAGGTTAGTCTGCAAACTTCAACGTACGCACGAACTCCTCACAAACGTTGAGACACCATCGATTTTGATCAGAAATAGGTGATGTCACACAGGTTGTGCGGTCTCGAGTCGTAGTATCAAATGTTATTCCATGAAAACTTACGGGTAGTTTTAAAAACCTATAAAATTAATACCAAATTTAATTTTATACCTTACTACCATTTTAAAATTATAAAACCTTAATTGTTATTTTTAATTAAACCTTAATTATAACAATAAAATAATGAAAAAGGGGTGAGAGAAAGAAGGAAAAGAATAGGAAAAAATATTTAAAAAAAACAAGGGGAAAAGATATTTTTTTATTAAAAATTTAAGAATATTAATTTTATTTATTTTCATTAAATTCTTTGGTTTTAATTTTATTACTAATAAATATCATTTATTATTATTATCATTATTATTAAATATATTACTCATGATTTAATTGATTAATTATGAAAGACTAATTAATAGAAAACCCCCTCTTCAACAATGAGAATAATAAATTAAATAAATAAAATTATAAATTTAAAATTTTATAATTTATAGTGTTATTTAATTAAAATCTGCTAAATTGATAAATTAATAAGTTTAATTGTTAAATTTTTCGTTACTAGTATATGTGTATATATATATATATAAATATATTAATATAGAATATTTAAATAATTAAGTGTAAATATATAATTATATATATATATATATATTAAATTTTAATATACTATTAATTAATTGTATAAATAATTAAAAAAAAAATTATTTGTCAATTAAATAGTATTAATATTAATAATTAAATTAATAATATTAATATATATATATGTTGTAACGGTTGCCAGTGCAATTAACGCACGTTGAGCACGTTACGACGTCTCTCTGGGACAGAATCAACATTCGGTATAATACTTCTGTTGTTACAGCTACTAAAGGCGCAGCATGTGAGAGAGTAAGAGAGGCAGAGAGAGAATAAGTATCTAGAGAGATTTTAATTCAGCAACGTGCAATGTTGCCACCTGCTCGCACACTGCTGTCAAGAGTTGACAACAGTGTGTCAGAGGGCATAGGTAAATCTGTGCTCGCGCTAGCGAGCCATTCCGAGTCTGTCTTCGCTCCGCTCCGTTTCGCGAATAGACACTCTGCGATTGCGATTATTGTGTGCGAGGGTTGCGGGGTCAACCAAACCGAGGACAATCCGTCCGAGACCATCTTCGCGTGGGTATGAATGGCCGTGCCGGCCACGTACATCTGTAAGTACTAGTTCTTATCAACTCTCGCTTATTCGGGCGACTTTAAGCCTCCTCTCTCTCTCACCTCGACTACATGCTGGTAGCTGTCATGCGCCCGTCTGGCGCGCTTGTGTAAGCCAAGCACCAATAAACAGTTAGTCTAAGTTTTACAATAATCCGCGAGTGCTCATTGACTTTTCCTCCTTTTGACCGTGCGCGGATAGATTATAGTCGGTAGAATCTAGTGCCTTCTGCACAGCCGACGGAAACGGTGAATAGTAGCATAAACAACAAACAACTTAAAATAATAATGACGGCTGAGCTACCGTCATAATATATATATATATATTCAAATTTGCATAGTACCTTTATATATATATATATATATATATATATATATATATATATATATATATATATATATAAAGGTACTATGCAAATTTGAATACTTATTACTTTTATATCTGGCTTTCATATGATATAATTGAACCTATACATCACTATTTAAAGGTAGGTATTCAATTCATTCAATATTAATTAATTTAATAAATTTTCTTAATTCTTAATATTCTTCTTAATATTATGGACTGTATTTACAACGTGTAAATGTGTGATATAACGTATCACAAGTTGGGTTAAAAAAGTTTTCATCATACACGCACGATTTCTTCAGTGTTTTTGTATATTAAAAGAATTTAATTATATTTTCGTCATACGATACTTTGTTCATTCTCGCGTCAATTGAGGAAATGAAACGCGGGAAATACAATGCCTTCGGAATCGTACACTTTATCTATATACGCATAATACGTCTTTTTTATACGTATATAATAACTATATCGTATGTATCTAAAATCTCAGATTGATTTGTAAGTACAGAGTTGAATCAAAATTTGTGATAATATATGAATGCATATATTCTGTTTACCTATCGTTATATTTTATACAAGTTGTATTGTATAAGTATGTTTTTAAAGTTATATGTATTATTTGTACATAAATAAGAATACCATTTAAAAGAATTCATTCAAGTTTCACGATCCTAAAATTATCTTTTTTACGAATCAGAAAAAAAATTAATTCATAAATTATTATTTTAAAATCATTTGCCTATAATATACCTATGTCTATCTCTGATGTCTATATATGTAATAAAAGCCCGCGTGTGTACAGTAAGTACACGGAATAACCGCCAGGTGGCGACTTACGCAATACATCGTACCAAGGAAATAATCCACTATAGTAAATCATCGCCTCAGACTGTATATAGCCAGCTGGTTTTAATTTATGTCAGGGCATTGTCTAAGTTAATTAAACCATTATTATATTTAAATATGTATTTTGAACATTTATTAGGGAACGAACTGTGTAGAAGTTTTTTGCGTAGTTACTGTACCTTGGCAGAAGACCGCCAAAAGCATAATTAGGGAAGAGAACGACTGTTGATCAAAAGGTTTCGTTTCCTAGGTATACGTTTTAAGCTTCTCCCACAACAGTTCCTGTTCTCGTTTAGATTACCACTGTTTAATTTATTCCTAACTACGGCAAACGACCTCAAATCGAATGAGCTCTTTTATGGATCTCTAAGCGATTTTTGCGTATTCATGAGCTTGGATCCATCTGATCTGTTTCAATGTATATGATGACGAATAATATACGCAAGTACATGTTATATATTTTATCTATATATGTATTTATTAACAGTATGTCGATACGTTTAAGTAGATTATTATATAAAAATGGATGTCGGTGAATATGACCATTGCGAAAACATTGTGAGCTTAACATACCTAGATTTACTTGTGTTACAAAAACCATAATGGAGCAGGATAAACAGGTTAATATCATACATCATTGGCGAATTTTATCAAATGTAATGAGAAGAATGAATACTTTTGAGGTAAGTGAATGGTTTATATTTTCATATTTATTAAATTGTATATTTACTTTATTACTTCAAAAATTTCTTAACAATACTAAAATATCTTAAAAAATAATTTCTTTTAACAAACATGAAATATATTTCTCTTACGTATGCAAGTAAGGAGAAAAATTCGACATTTAAAACACACTCATAAACAAATGTAACAGTATTCGGTACCAAATGATAAAGAATTCTATGTATATTTATAATTTAAGATCTAAAAATAAATTCGAGGTTAAGCAAAGTAGAACATTTCAAACAATCAGCGTGGCTCTGATACGCTCTCAATGCCTCGGGGAATTAAATACTAAAAATAAACAAAAAGTATCCATTGTTCAAAATGATTGTATACTTTATTCACTGATAAAAAAATTATTATACAATATTAGGAAAAGTCGTAGACGTAAAAAAATTATAGTAAACATAGATTCTCAACTGAATATTCATACGCATTTAAAAACAGCGGAAAATCTTGAACTTGTCTTATTTCTTTACAAAAAACAATGATTTTTAAAATTTAAATCTTTCTTCTCAATATACACGGATAGAAATAGTATGGTAAATTTTACCATACTATTTGGCAAACCTATCACAGACCTGCCAAAAACTCAAAAATTATCATACTGTCTTGTAAATTTTAAAAGCTAAAACTGTAAAATTTACTATAAAGTTTGGCAAGTTTTTGACTTTTGGCAGATTTGTGATCAGTTTACCGACCAGTATCGTAAAATTTTCTATATTATTTCGCTCATTGTTTATGATTACCTTATTGTTTTACCATACGATTATCATCTGTGGTAACCAGTTACAGCTGTTACGTGCACTTGTTCATTATCTCTTTCTTTCTCTATTCGAGCTGGCAGAAAGCGCGCGTGGCAGCGGAACCGCCGCAGGACCAAACATTCAAGACTTGGTTAAGACATGTTCACGTGAATCTATAGAGACCCTAGCGCTGACGCCCAACTATCCCCACTATACCGGCCCCTCTCTCGCGTACAGTCGCCATCGAGTCTTCACGAGAGAAATTTCTCCCGCCTGCATACGTAGATCTCGAAATTGTTACGCGAATGATATTACATTATCAAGACAGCCCCTCGCCCAGGAAGAAGAGACAGCGACAGAGAGAGAGAGAGAGAGAGAGAGAGAGAGAGAGAGAGAGAGAGAGAGAGAGAGAGAGAGAGAGAGAGAGAGAGAGAGAGAGAGAGCGAGAGAGAGAGAGAGAGAGAGAGAGAGAGAGACAAGCCAGCAAGCAGCGGCTTTGTGTGATGTATTTTCTCTGGGGAGGATCATCACTACTTTCACGGTAAATTTTAAGTTGTTTTTGAAGTGTTATAATAGTGCGCATGCATAAATAATGTTTGATGTCTTGCCGGGAAAGTGGGCACTGCGTGACAGTTGAAATCAATCATAAATCGTTGTTTCTAGTACGGTTGCAATTCTAGAATTTTTTTTTTTGCATTTTACGTAGCGTCAAAACAGTGCGCGATTATAAATAAAGTTCAAAACCTGAACAGTAGATCAGAATTCAGATTTGGAGAAACTTGATTTTATTTTAAATAATATAAAGAGAAAATTGATTTTGAATATTAATAATAGTAGTAGGTCCGGGATTGTAGGTAACGGTTATGCAAGACAATAATTCTAAACTCTTGTTTGTACTCAAAATATTATGTATATTGATGGAAATAAGTTAACATAAGAACAATGCTTAATTCTGCTATTGTTCCTTTTAAATAGGGTTTAAATACAATTTCGTTGAGGACTTTTATAATGTCAATATCAATTATTATTAGATTCTATGCTCAGTTTTTTTATATAGACGATATATTAGAGCGCTTAATTATGCTGCTCGAATTTTATAAATATTAAATTCTACGCTTAATTTTGCAGTAGATTTATCAATATATACTAAGGCGCTTAATTTTGCTGCCAAAGCTGACTAGAGCGCTTAATTGTGCTGCTACTACGTCGTGCTCACTTTCCCGAAAAGATATCAAACATTATTTATGCACGCGCACTATTATAACACTTCAAAAACAACTTAAAATTTACCGTGGAAGCAGTGATGATCCGCCCCAGAGAAAATCCAACTACACAAAGCCGCTGCTTGCTGGCTTGCTCGACGCAAAAAAAAAGTTGGATATCCAGTAAAACTTTTGCACCACAAGCCCAAGGATCGTTGGAAAAAAAACAGTTTTCTCTCTCTCTCTCTCTCCCTCCTGAGCGAGAGGCTATCTTGACAATGTAATATCACTCGCGTAAACTTTTTGAGATTTTAAGTAGTATATACACGTGCGAGCTGTGTCTCTCGTGAGGACTCGAAGGCGACTGTGCGCGCGAGCGAGAGGCCGGTATGGTAGGGATATTTGTACGTCGGCGCTAGGGTCTGTCTGAGAGAAAACGAACGACGAATTCTGATGAGAATCTGCCGACCGACTATAGGTGCGGCGCGTATAAGCATGTTGACGACTTGTCGTCTGGTGATGCTTATGTTTAAACAAAATATTTTTCACAATGTAGGGAATATGCTCGAGCACGCTTTGGTCTTTCGCAAAGGCTCGGCCATGTTGTAAAAAATCGTAGTCGTAAAATAATCGAAAAAAAAGAAATCATCTGACTATGCAGTAAACTTCGAACTATGAAAATCAAACGTCATAAAATTTTTAGCTTTTTCCAAAGACTTGTACTAATAAACTACAGCCCCTTGCCTAGGAGGGAGAGGGAGAGAGAGTGAAAAACGGCTGCCAATTCATTGGCACATAGCTTGCTTCAAACTATGTTATAGTTCCTATAACTAATTATGAAAGGTTAATCATATCTCTTTACGATATCATTATTCGCTTTTTCACTGATATTGCACAACGATGTCTCCAAATTTCCAGCGTGGTGTAGTAGATATGCAAGACGTTTTTTTTTATAGTGTAGAAGAAACGAAGCTCTGGCTTAATCTGTATTTTTATGTATCAGTATAGATGAATAGAAAATTCGCCGTAAAATAACGTATATGCGAAACCAAAATGCTTATTTTTCCCGATTTTGTTATAAAAAAAAAAATGAAAAAACTTACCTAGGTAGATTAAAATCCATTAAATACAAGCTGAGATCTAAGCGATGCAGTTTTCAGGTATACAGAGTATACAGGGTGAGAACAAAAATTTTGAATTTTAATATCTTTAAAACTATCTGGTCTCATAAACAGCTTATAGAAAGTTATGAAGATGCTGTATAATGCTAACTAAATGCTTAGTTTAAACTTGATTATTGGCCTTTCTACTTCAGATATCGCGCCCCATATAAAAATGACTTTTTTCAGTTTTTGATGATTTTCTCAGGATCTGCTTCGTGCTATGACTTAAACTTAATATTCTGTAGAATTCTTATAATCTTCAACCTTCTTATAATATTTCTGGGTTGTAATTGTATATTAAAATGATGTTTTATATATTTGTACAATACATTTGATTGGAGGAAGCTACGTGCCAATGAATTGGCAGCGGTTTTTTTACGAATCACTATGTTCGATTCAAATTAAAAATACTACTAAACTCGATTAATGTTTATTACTACCTCAAAATAATTTTTATAATAAATAAGGTAAAATCTCCAGTACTTGTACAGATATTTAGAGAAAATCTGAAGATCATTGATTTCGTATGGATAAATTGCATAATATCAAAAACTTTTAACACCAATGTTTAGCCCACACAATTAGCTTTAAATTTAAAAAAACTGAACCTTCAACAATTAGTCTTTATATTAAAAATAAATTTTAATGTTTTGCATAAAAAGACCGCATAGTTGGACGTCATTTGACATGATTGGACCAGTACTTGGACGCGATTTTAACCCAGTAGTTGGAAATTGTAATTAAATATGTCCGACTACTGGTTTAGGGAAATCGTGTGTTCGGTAAAGTTGGAAAATAGTGAACAAATTTTCTGTTATGGATCTCAAGTTCAAATTTTAAGTCATCCTTATGAATTGATTTTTGTTAAAAAGTAATCAAAATCATTAGTTTATTATTAGTAATGATGTTTACAATGCTGATACACTTTAGTTTTTGATGTAATGTTTTTAAATTTATGACAATAGCAAATACTTGAGTGTCCAAATATACGTCAAAATTTTCATTTTGTCCAAATACTGGACATTTTACGTTATTGTGTGAAGAAGGAAAATAATAATTGTTTTCATTTTAAAATCGTAATGCGTGTCAAGTTAATATTTTACTACAGTTACTTCTACAATAATTTTGAATAAAACGATTTATTACAATCTATTGTCAATTCATATTTGCTACACGAAAAAAATTCTATACAGATATTTACTACAAACAAATACTCCACACGCATTTTCGGTTATTTTACTACACCGCAAAACTCTTACACAATCGTATACCTTATTGTTATCCATTGTTGCAACAATAGATTATACGATTGTGTAGACTTTTCGGTGTAGTAAAATAATCAAAAATGCGTGTAGGGTATTTGTGTGCAGAAAATATTTGTGTAGAGTTTATTCGTGTAGCAAATATGTGTGTAGAGTTATTTTGTGTAGGGTGTAGGGTTATTTTTGTGTACAGTTTGTTCAGCGTCTAGATACAGTATGTTTATGATTTATTTTAGATATGTTACTTAAGAGGGTCCCATAGTTATTTAAAAATTTAAATTTCACGCTAAAAAATTGCAAACGAAGAAACGACTAATTTAATTACGAAAACAATAGGAGCAGTATGTCCGCGAGAAAACCTTGAAAAATGCGATTTTTTATATTTTTCAAGGTTTTCATTGTAAAAAAGCTAGACAACTGAAATTTTAAATAGATACTGCTATGTTACCTAAAAATATGTAACCTCGATGATTTTCATTTAACTGTTTTCGTTCATGTTTTTACAACGAAACCCATGTGAATTTTTACATTTGGCGGGTCAAATTTTGCTTATAGACAGTTATACAGAAATTAATATCTCTACCATACTGTCTTTCTGGTTTTCGATAAATATTTTTCATTTTTTTTTTGTCAAGGCATTAATTATAATTTTGACTGTTAACAGTTGTGAGAGATTTTGAGACGTATGCCTATTTTTCATTTTTGCATTTGCTCTTATTCGAAAACTAAAAGGTTTAGAGAACTCATTTTTGACCTTAACTGAAATACTTTTGATTTCGACTCCAACACCCATGATACTTATTTAGTCGTATAGCATAAGTTATTTACATCAGTGTTGTAATCAAAATTAAAAGTATATGAGTTAACGTCAATTCAGCGTTGTATTTTGTTTCATTTACACAAAAGACATCTATATGCAAAATATGAGCTCTCAAGATCTGTCAGTTTTTGAGTGAGAGCACATGCAAAAATGGAAAACAGCATCGGCCTCAAAATCTCTCACAACTGTTAAAAGTCAAAATTCTAATTAATGCATTGACAAAAAAGGCAACATATTTACCGCTTTCTTCATGTAAAAATACACTGGAAACCACATACTCATACAATTGAAAATACAATGTGCTAGAGTAGTAGTTTCTGCGTAACTGCCTATAAGCAAAATTTGACACGCCAAATTAAATGATTCACATAAGCCTCGATGTGAAAATATGAACGAAAACAGTTAAATCAAAATCATCTAGGTTCCATATTTCTAGGTACCATAACGAAACTGTGTCCAATTTTAGTTTTCTAGCCTTTTTCCAATTCAAAGGGCATTGTAATGATAGACTTAAACGCACTGACTGGGATACTGAAGTTTTCTTCAAATTCACTTTTTAAACCTCACCGAGGGTGATTCGGCACAGAGATAAAATTTTTATAATTTTTATTCTTTTAATTGCATTTCTCATTGACATTAAAAAAAATAATTAACATACACACACTTAAATTATTACTACTTCAAATAGGGTTATAGGTTGCCACTTTTCAATATGCATGTTTTAATACTATACTCTTGGTAATGATTATTATACCAAGGTTTCTTACTAGTAGCATTACATATATTTTTTCTGAATCTGCCATTGCGATTGTCATGATATTTAATCTCATTTCATTTTAAACACCTCAAATATTTTCTACCAGGGTTATGGCTGTTATGAGGGTTATGTATTTAAAGCGCGGTTCTGATCTCGTTACCTACGCAACGAACCAGCAACCAATCAGAATCACGTATTAAATGCTTCACAACAAAGCCCATCTTTTTTTAGAGAGTATTACAAAATTTGAACAAACAATGAGTTACGACACGAGGTGATATCATCGATAAAACAAAGAGATGGTAACGCGATCAGTTTTACTTCCGTTTTCTTACAATATATTTAAATAAAAAAAAACATCTTTTTTAATGCACGGGCGACTTCTGGGTTTTTTAAAAACCATTAAGCAGAGCTATACTGATCCATTCACAATTGAGAATGCCCGCAATAAATACTAACCCTTTTTTTCCTTTTAATAAACAAAAATACGCTGCAGCCGTGTCAAAAACTAACTAAATTTGTCCAGCTTTTAATGTTTTTTGTCTTTAAAAAAGTGATGACTGGATTTTTTGAAGCCGTTAATAAAGCGATTTGATTGGTTAAGAAACAAATATCCGGTCTGAATGTAGTTAAGATTTTTAACTTCTAACCTCAAAAAATGTTGCTTGCGAAGTGATATAATTATAATAAAAAAGAACTTATTTAACGTGTCAGAAAACGGTCACAACAGCCCCCATCAATGTGCCACAAAAAACGCCTTAATCAATACAGTGGTCACCACAGTTAGGGTTCGTTCCCATGTCCCTTTATGAAAAATGAAACTTAACGCTTTTTTCTTATCTTAGTTTTATTTATATAATATCTAATAATATTTTGATGATTTTTTTGGAGATGATACGTTTACGAGGAAAGCAATCAAATACTGCTAAGTACTATTTTGATGGTCATATCTATTACCACGATGGCAGAGGAAGTAGTACCATCTTTCGCTGCAAAGAAAAAAATTGTTCTGGCTGTGTAGCAAGGGTGTATGTAGAACATTTTAATAATTTGGATCACCCAGAAGTTGTTTATGAGCACAACCATGATAGAGATGATAATGTATTGTTAAAAGATTTTAAGGAAGAACTAGAAATGTTGGCTCGAACTACATTCGACGATTTCAGAGATATTTTTGATACAGTTCGTAGAAACGAACAGTAAGTATAATCTGAATATTATAATGTATTTATTGTATTATTTTATAATAGTGGTATAATATGTATCGTATATTTTGTCTAACCATCCCTCATGGAAATGTCGTCATAAAATATGGTCGTACTTACTAACATATGACCATATTTTATGGAGTTATGCAAAATTTCCCTAATAGTATATTTAATCTATTTGTACAATAAACAATGATTTGGGATTATTTAACACATCTTATTAGTCAAATGACCTTCGGTGCATAAGTTTTTATTGAAAATTGCGCTTTGCCTTAAGTGAAATATATCTATTAATCCAGCAGCCTCAATAGTGGTTCGTCTCACTTTCATGTGGCCGCCTACACCAAACTTTTTTTTATGTATTTTGACCCGCTGAATCGAAATAAGTTGGGTGTTTTTGCCGCAAGTGGTCACATTAATAGTTATTAACAATGTTTATAAACAAATTGCTAATTTCGAAATTTGAACCTGGGAATAACATTTCTAAATTAATTGGCACATTCTAAACAAAATAATCAGAGAAATTTTTTCTTAAAATGCTTATTTTTCTAGATATTTTGTTAGTCAAACAAACCGTATGAGTGCTAATTATATTCTTTGTTTGTATAAATGGTGGCATTGAAGGACTCCTCCTGAACTCCTTAGCTTTCGTATTATATACATGTAAATGTAAATGTAAATGTATTAGCAATGGATGAATGTAATTCACCAATTAAAATTCAGGTTTTCCTGTACAATAAAAACCCATTTTTCGTTTAGTCGATATTTTTGACATCAATTTTTAGATTTTGGTAATTTTGTTTTCACGTATTTTTCCTTAATATACTCGATAAAATTAATTCAATGAATATGCATTAAAAAAAATATAAAATTACATATTTTTGTATATGGAAAATTGCTGATGATAACACGCTTATTAACAGTCCTTTAATAGCTCAGCGTTTAACATAGACGCATTTGGCCCATATTTTATTAGGCCGAAATTAGTTTATAAATTTATTAATTATGGAAGTTCTGAACCTACTGCGCTAGTCAAAATCGGTGCATTTTTTACTTTTTATTTGTTCTCAAAATATGCAATGTTGATGAAGCTGTATGGGTAAGCCAACAACAAATAACAATTTTTCGTGTAAAGTAAATCTCCCAAAAAAACTTTTTTCAAAAGTGAAAACCTTGGCCACAAAAAGATCTATAAAACTAGTGAAATTTCTAAATATAAAAATGTCAATGTTTTTTTGCTATACGCATTAAAATATATTTCTTTCGGAAAACTAATTTTAACTTTAATTTTATCTTAATGCTTATATCAAAAAAACATTTACTTGACATTTTTATATTTAGAGATTTCACTACTTTTATTAGTCTTTTACTTGCCAAAGTTTTCACTTTTG
The DNA here is from genome assembly GCF_009193385.2 of Nasonia vitripennis. Classification (NCBI taxonomy): domain Eukaryota; kingdom Metazoa; phylum Arthropoda; class Insecta; order Hymenoptera; family Pteromalidae; genus Nasonia; species Nasonia vitripennis. The sequence continues at coordinate 2,720,981 of NW_022279614.1, read as the reverse complement.
AAAAAAGTTTGTTTGCGAGATTCCATATCTTTTACAAAGCATATTCTCCTTGCTATTGCACTTCATGAAATCTTGATCTATTCGATAGACCACAAGCTACTGTTGCTTCAGACATTGATCGCATTGCGTATATAATCGTATTCTATGTGTGTGTGTGTGTGTGTGTGTGTGTGTGTATATATAGATATATATTAAACCAAGATAATAGCTTACATAGTATACCTTAAGAATACGCATACCAGCAAGCCTTGTAGAGGTAAACTAAGTTACCTGTGTACAAGCTTGGTATATAACAGAAAAATAAAAAACTTAAAACTAGTACTTAAGACTAAAGATAGTTACATTATCAAAATCATTTCAACAACAATAAACACTATTTACATTTACTTTTCTTAGAATTGAACAAATTTAACAATTTAAAACTATCTGGAAAACTAAGTATTGGTTTTAATCCAATACTTAATTTTACTTTTTGCGGTGGTTTTGCTTATATCTAATTCCTTGAGCTCATTTGGTAGTGCATTGTAAATTATAATAGCATTATTATAACTGCTTTTATCACTGACTCGATTTTTGCTCTTAGGTATAATTAAACTTTTCTTTCAAGTAATACTTGTTGACATTTGGAATTGAGTTTTGAGATCTTGATAATGGATTTTAAGGGATTCGAAATTAAATAGTTGCTCTAGGTTTAATGGACTATCTTGTATACTAAAAGTATTTTTGTTGATAATCTTGAGAATTTTTCTCTGTAAACTTTGTAATAAATCACGGTTATTTCTATATACACCACCCCAGGCTACTATTCCATAGCTAATTATGCTGTGGAAGAAAGCATAATATATCATTCTTAAAGTTTCTGTTGACATAGTGTGTGATAGTTTGTGAAAAATATAGACTAGATACTTTGTCTTTTTTATTATACATATATTGGATGTGTTTATCCCATTTCAGATTGTAGTCAATGACAATTCCCAAGTATTTGTAATACTCAACTCTAGCTATCTTTCTATTTTGAATTCTTACATCAATAAGTTTCGGTACACTGTCGCAATAACTTCCAAATGTCGTACAAACTGTTTTATCCACATTCAAAGATAACTTATTTACCGCTAACCATTTGTATATCACAGTAAGAAACTCATTCATACTTTTTTGCGTCTCTATCCATGTATTGCCTGTTGCTATAATTGCAGTATCATCTGCGTACGATAGAATTGATTCTAGTGGAATCTCCTTTAGCATATCATTTATATATATATATATATATATATATAATAAATAGAAGTGGACCCAGTATCGTACCCTGTGGAAGACCCATACTTATTAGTAAACTATCACTTTCTACACCATCAATTTTAACAGTTTGATATCTGTTATTCAAATAGCTTCGAAGGAGATCCAATGCCTGACCTCTAATACCAATACAATACAGTTTATTTAATAACAACTTATGGTCGACTGTATCAAAAGCTTTAGCCAAGTCGAGAAAAGTGACTATTGTTGGTATCGTTTTATCTACGTTATTGTACAAAATTTGTGTGATATTGTCAACTGTAATTCTTAATTTGTACAACAGTTCAAATTCATTAATATCAATTTTTCTATGTATTTTTTGAAATGTGCATACATGCTTATATCTAAAAAATGAATAAAATTACTTGACTTTTATATTTTGGAATTGCACTACTTTTGTAAAGAAAGTTTTACTCGCCAATGTTTTACCTTTTGAAAATTTTTTTTTCTAAAATATATGATATATTTTATCTCGTAAACATACATTTCTTCCTATAATTAATTATTTAATCAATATAGGATTAAAAAAATGTTGATGATCGTAGAAAGCCATACAAGGAAAACATTTTGTTTTTGGATTTTCATTTTGTCTTATTTTATCAAAACTTATTCATTCAAATATCATGCTACATTAATGTTTCTTTCAAATTTTCATCCCTGGTAGAAATGTTCACCATTTATTCGCCAATCGTTGTTCAGTTTCATCTGTGTTGGACAACGGATTCAGCATTCATTCGTCAATAAACCCCCTTATTACGTCACGTTTTTACGTATCCGTTGGTAAGCAGTCGGACAATTTTAAAAATCGTACAAAAAGAAGATAAATCATTATTCTCTGCACAAATAATTTATTTATAAGATTTCATTATTAATAAACAAGCATAGGATCGAAAAATAATACGCTTTCGACATCGTAGACTTAAATTACATGTATGTAAACTTTGCTCTATTTTGGGGTTATGTTTGAAGGTATACGCAGGAGTTGACTATTGCCCCAGCTATTTAGTGCGCATGCGCGGCCACATGTTTACTAGCAGGCTCACACTAGACTTGCAATGCATAGATTTAGTTTACCACAAAAATAATGTATGACCATACTTGACGGACACGTTTGTTTAAAGTTTGTAGGTAAACTATACCAAGTAAGAAACAAGAACGTATATTAACTCATTTATAACTATTAATATATATTGACATTAAATTGTTATAAACTGGTAATTTTGCTTCCTCCTAGAGGAAGCTTTGTAATAGTAAAATTTTGAGTTTCGTCAAAACTTCTAGAAAATACTTTTTGGTGTGTTAGAAATGACCGTATGGATGTGTGTGTGTATGTGTGTGTGTGTGTATGTATACCGTAATATTTCTGGAACTACTCGGTCAATATCAATAAAATTTGACATGCATGTATATTTTTGGATTCTAAATTCGGGAAAAACATTTATTTTTTATTTTTAAAACTATTTTTTGTTTTATGGCCAATTTTTGATTTTTGAAAACACTATTTTTCATTTTTTTCAATCATCCCATCATTACAAACAATTCAGCTAATATGCATTTGAAAGAGAATAAAATTACCTAATTTTCCCCATTTGGTCCTCGGGATCGACCGCTTTGTTCGGCAGATAAAATAAAAAAGGTGATTTTTTTTTAAAAATTCATATCTCTGAAACGAAACATCATAACCTTAAGAAGAAAATCATGTCGATGGGTCACGTGTCAAACTATATCCCATTAAAATTTCAAGTGATTTGACTACTTATTTTTTCAGTAATTGTGCCTCGATTAAGGAATTAAAAAGGCTTTATTGCACTTGAGATTTTGGAAAAAAGTAGATATTTTATGTGTCTTGGCTAAGTTCATTGCGCAGCTTTCAAATCCCTATGGTTCTTAAGATATCAAGGTTTCAATATTTTTTTGAAATTTTTTTGATTCCTCATATCTCTAAAACAATGCAGTCAAATACTTCAAAATTTTATTTGGTGATTAACCATAAAAAAAGCTATTTTCTGATAAAATTTTAAACGATTTCGTCGAGCGGTTCTCAAGTAAAGAACTAAAATGTAAAAACTGATTTTTCTTAAAACTTTTTCTTCCTCTTACAGGGGTGTCGTAGCACGTCGTTAAAGTCCCTCTCTATTAATTTATGTCAAAATGATATGTATATATATATATATATATATATATACATATACAGGGTGAGTCATTTTAATCTTTAATCTCAATTATCTCGTTGGCAAAGCATGCCAGTGAAAAAAGTTTCGGGTAAAAGTTTTAGGATTTTTCCCTGGCTATCTGATGATGACCTTGACAATGTCATTGAGCATGACCTTCAAGGTCATTTGAAGGTCAAGTCGATTTTTTCAAATAGAAACCCCTACTTTTGGCACCAGAAATGGAAAGAGCGGGAAATTTTACGTTCGAACATGTGATTTTGGAAACAAATCATCTTTTGTGCGGAAATTACCTTTGACATCAGCCGAACCCAGGATGCACCATCGAGGAGGTTGTCAAAAGGATTTAGCATCCCATTTTTTGTTTTATTTTTTTTTATTTTTTTTTTTTGTTTTTTCCCTTTTTGTTATTTTTTTGGTATTTTTATGGAATGTTAACTGGAGTTAACCATTGATTAATTGTTCAAAATTACCGCCGTTTTGTTGGATGCAAAGATCAAGTCGAGCTCTGAATTGTCTTATGGTTCTAAGTAGAACATCTCGAGGGATTGCTGCACAAGCTGTACGAATGCGTTCGATCATATTATCTCGCGTTGTTGGCCGTTGAGCATAAACAACATTCTTAAGATATCCCCATAAGTAAAAATCGGGAGGGATTAAATCAGGTGAACGAGGGGGCCAGGCAACTGGGCCACCTCGCCCAATCAACCTGCCATTGTAGCGGGTGTTTAAATAATCACGAACAATGCGTGCATAATGTGGTGGTGCTCCATCTAATTGGATCCACATTCTTAGCCTTGTGGCTAGGTCTACATTTTCTAGTAATTCAGGTAAAATGTCTCGAAGTAATCTCAAAAAGTTTACCCCATTCACGTTCTCTTCAAAGAAATAAGGACCAATCAAATAGCCATTGATGATTCCACACCAGACCATAACACTCCAGCGGTGTTGATTGTCTATGGGCCTGAACCAATGAGGATTTTCATCTGACCAATAATGGTAATTTGTCTATTCAATTCTCCAGTGTTTCTGAATGTTGATTCATCTGAAAAAAGAACGTGCCTGAAAAAGTCTTGATCTTGTTGAATCATTCGTATTGCCCATCGACAAAAACGTACTCGCAAAATCATATCATTTGGAGTTAACTGTTGTGTTAATGTTATGTGATAAGGATGATATCTTCTCGCTCTCAATATTCGGGATGCTGTTGATTGAGGTATACCTATTTCTCTTTCTATTTATCGAGTACTAATGTGAGGATCAAGATGAATAATCGCTAGAATGGTAATAACACGAGGATCGTTTTCGTCGTATTCATGATGACGGCGTTGACGAACAAAAGCTCCATTTCGAGCTCTCTGAGTTAAGGTTTGAATAGTAACATTACTTGGGTGTCTCCTATTGGGATAGCGTTCAGCATAAAGTCTGGCAGCTGCTGCATAATTATTTCGACTTTCTCCCAAAATCATGATCATATCAACGATTTCGTTGGGACCATAATCAGCCATGATCAAAATCAAAATAATTTGTTACAGACCAGTAAACAGGGAAACAGATTTTTTTCAATAATAATTATCGATTTACAAGAAGTAAAAAACACGATTAAGCTTTTCTGCACTAATTTGCTATCTACATAACTGTTAAGAGTAGTTCACTCTCAAAAATTGACACTAATACAAAATAATGGAATGACAACTACATCAAGAATTTTGAAAATTGACACTAATACAAAATAATGGAATGACTTTGAAAATTTCTGGAAATATTGAAAATTTTTTCATTTTTGAACGCATGTCAGTCTCATTTCATTTATGGGGCTAAAAGTAGGGGTTTCCATTTCAAAAAATCAACTTGACCTTGAAATGCCCTTGAAGATCCTGTTTAACGACAGGGTCAAGATGACCATTCGTCAGCCGGGGAGAAAACTGAAAACTTTTGTGGGTAACATTTTCTCCTTGAATGCATTAGAGTTCAGCTAACCAGTTGTACTGTTATCGGCATGACCAATGACCTTGACCATTGAATTCAAGGTCAAGTCAAGGTCATATTCAAACGTAAAATTTCCCGCTCTTTCCATTTCTGGTGCCAAAAGTAGGGGTTTCTATTTGAAAAAATCGACTTGACCTTCAAATGACCTTGAAGGTCGCGCTCAATGACATTGTCAAGGTCATCATCAGATAGCCAGGGAAAAATCCTAAAACTTTTATCCGAAACTTTTTTCGCTGGCATGCTTTGCCAACGAGATAATTGAGATTAAAGATTAAAATGACTCACCCTGTATATACACACATCAGTATGACATATAGTACATCAGTACTGCCAATCCTTGGGCAGATGGCTTGCTGAAACGCATTCCAACTTATTCAGATCCACAATATTTTGTATTATTTTTTTATATTTAAATAATATTTTATCTATTGGAACTATACATTTAGTTGGAGGAAGCTACGTGCCAATGAATTGGCAGCGGTTTTTATATTATTTTATATTAATTATATCGATCGAATCAGATACAGCTAACAGTTCTTTTAATTATTTAATTATAGAATATTACATATTATCGGATATAGATATCTTAAAGTGAAACAATTATTTCATCGTTCTATACAGTTAGTTGCACGCAGCATAAACCTTAAATAAACCTGTCCGTCCAGTATGCTCATACATTATTGTTATACAAATATACAGATACCAACAAAGAATAAACTTTTTAGAAGCTAAATTTCCATTACTAACATTTTTTGTGCCATAATAAACTAATAGCAATAATGATAATAATACAGCTCGACAATTTTGTAACTGATTTCACAACTTTCTTTGACTTGAATTAGTAATAATATAAAACTTGTAATATTGGAAAAATTGTCATGGTTTAATACAAAGTTGAAATGCTACACATAACATGTTCTCCACCTTTTTGTTAAACTACAAGAATTAATTTATATATTTATATTATTAAAATGTTAATCAGCTTATATAGTAATAATTATTCTGTAGCGAGAATATGAAACATATACTCGCCAAGTTTTTAGCTTTCAGAAAGGTTTATTACAGATATATAGTCTTATATAGTGACTGCCAAAATAAGTACTACGGACTTGACTTTTACCTGCAGAAGTTTTATCGGCTATGAACTATACTGGCTCATGACTGCATTAAGGGGACAAAACACTTTTAAAACCTTAAAAAAAGAATCATTTTTAAATTTTCATGCTTAATTGCGATTGATTTGAAATTTGTTAAACTTAAATAACTTAACTTTACCTAAATTGTAAGATTTTTGCAAGTCTTTTTGGGCCTAATGCACCCCGATAAAAAAATGAAACGCTGATAAAACTTTTTTAGCACTGTCCTCACGATTCCTGAACAAGGCATGGATGAAATGGGATGAAAATTTGTTAACATACTTCTGAAGCCATTAGTTTCGAGATGAATGAAGGAAATTTAATTTAAACGATTTGTCCGGGAATCGCGTGGACAGTGCTAAAAAGGTTTTATCATTGTTATCGGAGTGCATTAGGCCCAAAAAGACTTAAAAAAATCTGAAAATATACACTGATAATAAGGTTAAGTAAAAATTACTGACTGTCCGGTAAAAATTACAATACTGCCGACGAGTAAAACAGCCATAGACTTTAAAAAAAGTATCAAAATTCCTAGACCACCATATAAATTTTACTTTTTAGTATTGTAATTTTTGTACAACTGGAATTTTTACAATACTGCATATGAGTTTTCGCCCTAACTAAATAGGTCTGTTCCTTTATTAATATATAAGGACAATTCGAATTGTTCAACACAAGTGAATCGGTGGCGCAGTCGGTAAAGGCTTTGCCTATAAAACCAAAGGTCGCCCGTTCGATCCCAAGTCAAGTCAGATTTTTTCAGAATAAAAAATTAAAATATAGGTAATTCTAGAAACATCCCAACAAAAACACTGGCAGTTGACTAATAATAATTAGCTAGGAATTAATCATTTTTCGGCATTTTAAAAAATACATAAAAACTACTTGACAAAAAATTACAATACTGATTTGTACAATTTACTTGACCTTTTTCTCAGTGTAGGTAAAGTTAAGTTATTGAAGGGTAAAAAATTTCAAATCAATCGGAATTATGCGTGAAAATTTAAAAATGATTCTTTTTTCCAGGTTTTAAGTGTTTTGTTATCTTAAAAAAATTATTATTCCTCCGGGCCTTCGGCAGACGGCCGGTTGAATTCGACACGAATTACGTGTTTTTGTATATAAAGGATATTTACGCCCGTGTAGCAGACGAAATTGTTTCTCTGCCGCTCACTCGATAAAGTCAGTCGGTTCACATGACTGTTTTATCGCGTCTAACCTAACATTAATCCCACCGAAAGTCCAGTGACCGGATGAAGGTAGAGGATGATAATACTAGGGTTACCCTGGGTCCGGAATATATAGTTTATAAACTTTTGGAAACGTAGAATAATTGCCCGCAATTTGCCCGATCCAAATATATCATGGTTTATATAATTTTCTTGATAATAATGTTGATAACAAATAATTATGTTATTTGCAATAATCCTAGTGACTTTTGTCTAGTGACTTAAGTTCGTATGCGTTTGAGGTTAGAAAATATTCAACTAAAGCAATGAACAGATAATATAAATATCATTGCTTTAGTGTATATTATTTATAATGTTTATACTACTCTAAAGCAATGATATTCATAATATTTGCTCATTGCTTTAGTTGAATATTTTCTAACCTCAAACGCATACGAACATAAGTCACTAGACAAAAGTCACTAGGATTATTGCAAATAACATAATTATTTGTTATCAACATTATTATCAAGAAAATTATATAAACCATGATATATTTGAATCGGGCAAATTGCGGAAAAAATTGCTAGCCCTATACAATTTAGAAATGCAATGTCAAAGCTGTGATAATCTCGGAAAATCAAAATGCATATTTAATTTAACACTTCTACTTGCAAAATATCGCTATTAAAGTAATCTTTTAGGATCAATCTTTTTCCTCAAGAAAGATTAGATCAATAGCTTTCAATTAGGTAGCGATATTACCGACATAGAGGCAATCATAATGATATGAATGCATTTGGAAATTTTTGTTGAGGTTACAGAACCCAATTTGAAGTATATGAGCCGCGATCCGCACCGTCTTCGTGTCGTACATACTTCGTATACCCTTACTCGCCAGCGCGGCACTGTCGCACCCCTTGATTAGACATTTTATATTTACTAGAGCATTTTATTGTTTATTGCCTTCGATTTTATTTATCGCTTTTTATTATTTTTTACTTTTCTCCATGTAATAATTTGTGATAATAACTATTGTTTAATGAACTTAGATATGCCCCGATACGTGTCGAAGTGAAGTATTCGACTTACCAATCCAGAATGCGGACCGAACGATTAAATAACGTACCACCCGTTCCTCGAACTTTGGCAGGACTATAGCTAATGTTTTGGCAGATTATCCACCCGTGAGAAACTATTATAGAGGATGTGCCCCTATCAAGGTGTAGACAATTATACGCTGATGGGACCTTTAAAGTAAAAGTTTATACTAATGTTTATTACACTAATATGTATGTATGCAATTTATAATAATTTATAAATTATAGATAAGGCCAAGGAAACCCCACTATGCGCAGGTGTTTATCGTTCACTTTCGAAAGATGAATACAGTAAGTTAATAAATAATTGTTTAAAAACGACTGGTATATATACTCGGTGACAGTTGATTCTCGTGGAACGTTTTTGAAATCGTACTTTTTGATGTTAGGGTTTGTAAATCCACCAATCTGATTGGAGCATTTCAAAAATATTTCACGAGAATTAACTACCGCCGACTGTACGTGATACATGGAGAAAAATATTTCCATAAATTTTAATATCCTATTCTAAGAAACGAAAGAGCATTGTACATGAATGTGTGTAGTGTAAGGGGCCCATTCGGCATTTAATTGCGAATAACTTTAAGTATCTTTATCGTCTAAGCAAATTACTAATTCAAAATAGCAATCGCTACCTCTTTTGCTACTTATTTCTCGACACAATAGAAAAGCATGATATATATTACACTAATTTTACTTATTATGATTCAAGTGCATCTTGTATTTATGTTAAAAAATGTTATTCGTAGGGATTTTCTGCCATTTATGTTCTTGCGAGTTCAAGAACCACTACCATGTACAATGCTATATGGGATAAAGTTTTTGAAATCGTTCCCAACTTAAGAAGAAATGTCCTATCTGTAATGGGTGATTTTGAAAAATCTCACATAAACAGTGGTCGTGAGAAATTTCCAACTGCAACTATTTCCGGTTGTGAATTTCACTATAAGCAGGTGATTATTTATTTATTTCCAGTAGGACAAATTTTTAAAATGATTTCTCTGGTAAAAATATCGAGATTTTTGTTATTAACTTCAAAATTTCATTAAGGAAGTTCTATAGGTACTGCTTTAGTTACAATGTGTGCCCTTTTTATTTATGGTTTATTCGTGTGATCTACTTTGCTAAAAAGCTGCACATATTAACTATCATAAAATAATGATTATACATTCCATTTATACAATTCTATGTATCCTAATTATTTATGAAAAATTTCCTACCGGCGTTGATTTGACTCATTTTTTTTTAGGTTAAATGTACGTTTTTTGTATTCAATAAATTTTTACTATAACTTTGTCACTTAGAGCCCATGAACGATACTTTGTAGGAGTAAATAATAACTTTAGAAAAATAAAAACTTTAATAACTTCTATTATATGCCATGTGCCTTCTGAAATTTATATGGATGTTTTTGAGATATATACCAACTTGTAAACGAAATTCTAAATATATCGTTATGTTAATTCCATTACCGATAGAACCTCCTTAAATACACAAATTTATGACAGACTTATACGTCATAGACTTTGTCACACAAAAATTCACAAGTTGCAAGAATAGGAAAAAAATTCTAAATTATATGGTTCTACTTAGCATTTTTATGTTACCTTGAAATTAATAGCGAATATAATTTGGCTTTAGCGGTATACTGATGTGCTACTGAAAGGAGGGCAGGTTACGTCGAGATCCATATGATTCGTCTGCATTTAATTCGTTCTTATTTTCAAAAAAAAAAAAAAGGATTTTGTACCAAAAACATTTTTTTAGCATCACTTATTAAAAATGCAATCCAAGTGGTTAAAGTATAAAAGATAAAGTACGGTTTTTTTAATAGCCAAGATAAAAATATGGGTTTCACAGTAGAGCATAATAGGTTTTTGATATATCAACCAATAAACAGAATATAGTTATATTTTTACGAATGTAATTTGAATGTATACGAATTTAAAGGTGTAATAATTTTAGAATTTGAAGAAAAGATAAATTTTATAAAAGTTATCGACATCTCAAAATAATTGGGTAAAAAGGCGAGGTTAAATCTGTTTATATTTTGCTCTTAAAAATGTAATTTTCTTCATTTTTTGCATTATATCATGCAATTACAGTTTAATATAAAATACTATTAACAAAACAAGTTATTTAAATTTCTATTCTATCATCTTGTTTTCAGTGATTATTTATTGCTTAATAATCCACGCGCAACAGGCTAAAAATTTTATCTGCAAATTTCAATACTTCAAACGATTTTGAATGCTCATGGCGATAAAGGATAAATACATTGTATCCTTATATTCCAATCCGTTAAAGAATTTGCAAGTCAAAAGTCCTTTATGTTTAAATAAATCGAAAACTCATTCCACCCGGCAATCCCGTCGTGCCCTGTCCCGTCCCTTATTAAGTCGAACAGTTGAACTCTTTTATTTCATACCAGATTGTATTCGTTGTCTTAAAAATATTATAATAATGTAGAAATAAATATTATTTATTAAGGCTTTAGCAAAATCTTGGAACGAAAATATCCCTATGGAATTCGAGTACATCCTGGAGAGGGCTTATGCGGTAGCACATTTGCCTCCAGAGAAAGTTGGAGAAGGATTTATGCACATCACTAGCCTTCTTGATAATGTAGCAAATGGAAATGGCGTTAATCCAGCTATACTACAAAAGCTGCAAGATTTTGCAGCTTATCTAAAAAGATATTGGCTACCACTTGCTGAAGTATTGTCAGTCTTCCAAAAAACCGTTAGGTCCAATAATACTTGTGAGAATTTTCACTTGTATGCAGCAAAGAAAATGGGAATACGTTCCAACGTTTATAGAATGTTAGGTAAATACAATAATTATTGATATACTGAAAACAATATTATATTACGGAAGTATTTTCTTTTTATTGAAATGCTTATTAAATAATTTATTGAACAAAATCGTAGTTTATTAAAGGTTGAGTTTTAGTTTGTTATCAAACTTTAATTTATTAAGATTTTCTTAAAGTTTGCCTACTTATTTTTATACGAAACCCCTGGTTAAAAATTCCCGATATCTTGTAGACGGTAATATACAAGCCCGATAGATTCGTTTTTTCTCAAGAAAGTATAACAAATTCTACTTGGAATCTCGATATCGTGTATAACAAATATATTAGCACACACACACACATTAGTTTGCTTACAGCATAGTACACTACATTTGACTATAATTGCAGCTAATAAATCAGTCGAATCCATTATTATTAATTTGTTTTATTTTAAAATGATTCTAATAAACAATATTTAAAACAATTATGCGGTACTCTTCATTTCACTTAAATGAACCATCATTCTCAATTTACTAATCTATAGCTCAAAAAAATATTATTGATAAACTGTACCATTATATACTAGAGCAAATGTCTCATTTATCAAGTATAAACTTAATATGAACATATTAAATCATTTATTGTGGCTATCCGATTACTTGAAATAATTTCAAATTTTGCTTGGTATCGGTCATTGGACAAAATATCAAATCGACTAATTACAATGACAATATCATAAATTTTATTTAAACTTTTTCATGAACTTCGTACGTTGCCTAATACCGTAATAATGAGTAACTATTGATTTATACTTACAAGCTAATAAAAAATCAACAAAATTTAAACCATTGTGTCGTAATTCTTGATTTTGGAGGATTTCAATTTTTGAATAGCTTCTGAAGTATAAATAAAAATGTACTTATTATTACTCTTTTTGAAAATGCCAGAAGTTAATGAATATGTTTAAAGAAAATGTATGGCATTATCATTGTAATTAAATTAATAGATATTTTGGACCAATATTTAAAATTTTTATATAAAATAATCGGAAAGCTATAATGAACGTTGTAAAAGGTTTATATTAAGATTATTCTTGTTATTTAAGACATTTGCATTATTATAATGGTAAAGTTTATAAATAATATTGAGTTTTTGGCTAAAGATATCATAAGTAATAAATTGAAATTGATGGCTCGGTCCAGTTAAGTAAAATGAAGAGTATAACATAATTGTCATTGTAAAGATTGTTCGTTATAGAGTCGTAAATAAAACAAAAAGGGGATGTCGTAGCTAAAAACACCTTTTTTAACAAAGGCTGCGCGAAATCGCGTGCGTTCAATCGCATTTCGCGCCGCCTGTGTTAAAAAATAATGATCGATACTCGTGTGAAGTTGATTCTGCACTCGTGTGATTGTCACCCTCGCTTCGCTCGGGCGACAACCCTCACACTCGTGCCAGAATCAACTCTTTCGCACTAGTATCGAAATGTACTATTTTCTGTTCCCTATAACTTTTTAAATAAAGCTTGCAATGGAAAACCGGCTCTGTAGCGCTATAGGATTTGGTTTAATAAATCATTCTACCCAATGAAATTTCGATCGGACTTTTAGTTTTTCTAAAATCTTGGCAATACGAGCGGGTATTGCCAAGTTTACGCGTGTTCACGCGATTGCAGCGCCAACCTTAAAATCTAATTTTACTAATAACTTCTGAAATAAAGCTTGCAATGAAAAACCAAGCCTGTAGCGCCGTAGTATTAAGTTTAATAAATCATTCTACTAAAAGAAATTTCGATCGGACTTTTAGTTTTTCTAAAATCTTGGAAATACTAAATACCTAGCGGCGGATTTACGAAGCTATCGCTTCGACATCCCCTTAAGCTGTCAGCGAACCAATGTGTATGCTAATCTTAAACTCAAATTTATATATGTATTCCTTGTAAAAACTATGTATTAGTTGGAATATCACCAAATTGTTGGCTCACTCGCAAAACCCGTATCCCTATCTTCTAATCTGAAAAAAAGTTATATCCAAAAATTTATTCCACTAATAGAGTTTCTGTCGAGAAACCTTCAGTAGAATACGTTAACAAATCTCGGTGGATTCCGGGGATATTATCGTTTTTTACCAGGGAACCAAATAAGTCAAAACAATTATCATGTTCAATTTTGAGTCCATCAATTTAAAATTAATTTTAATTAATTAAAAAAAAAAAAAAAAAAAAAAATGTTCGTAGACGGAATGGGGGCTCAAATGGATAAGACAGCAGCGAATTATGAAATGGCTGAACGAGGTCTTATAGTAACAGTTCAGCGACCAGCGCGTCTCGTAGAAGCTGACTTGGCTATACAGCGAACTGAAAATGAATTTCTATTGGGGCGGTAACTGATATTTTTGATCATACATTATCACTTATCTCTATGTAAATGTACAAAGGTCCTTTTTATGCATAAAAACCAAAAATTAGCATAAGAATTTAGAAAATTACGATTTTTAAAAATATAAAAATATAGAAATTATAAAACATTATGACGAAAGTTTTGTTTAAAATTTAAAAAGGAATTTTGAAAATACATGAAAATATCTGACTACTGCAGTATACTAGTTCTGTCCTATGTTTTTTATTTGTTTTCATTTCATAAAAAAGGATCTGACACAATATTTTTATTAAAACAAAAAAAAAATAACTAATAAGAAAAGAGAAGCTCGCGATTTGAGTATTTACGTTCGTTTTGAGCACATTAGATGACCTAGAATACAGCTAAAGCAATCTTGCTAGAAAAATATTATTTTCTCCCTTGATTGCACAATATACTATTTGACTTAAAGAAGGTTTCGGCATTTGGTATCGTGTCGCCAGTAAATAGCAGACAGCATGCGGCGAATAAGAAGACATGTCAGTAACAATAGCTGTAACAATAAAATATAACTTCATATTGTACACTTCTCGCATTTTTTGCGTGATTGAAAGTATTTATATATATGGATGGTTCTCTGTGAAATCGACCGGTCAAAGAATAAATATCGCTATAACTCTGGGAATATCTTCTATAGGTTGCTAAAGGATCCTATGAATTTTTTCACATTTTTTAAATCTATATTCTTCGAGTTACAAGGGGTCAAAGTAGGTGAACCTAGCATTATTTTGGTATTTTGCTATATTGATTAATTTATAGCTCCTCAGAGAAACATTTTTCACTGTAGACATAGATGTATTTTTTTATACAATTTTATCACCTTTTCAATAAAAATAATTTTAAACTCATAGTAACTCATTGCATTGCGTAAACTAAAGTTTACGCAATGCAATAAATAAAAATAATTACATAGAATTATGCTATCTTTACTCTGAATATCGAAAGGAGCTTTGGTATCTGTCTTCACGTGTAAATATAAATAACAACAGATCATTTTTTTTGGTAAAATTAAAAATTTATACCATACGTCTACGAAATGAGAAATAATTATAAAAATATTATTATTTATCATAGTTATGATGTGGAAGAGTATCTAACGCACATTGCTGGTTTGAGGCGTTATCATTTTGCAAGAGGTTGGTAAAATTATTAATAGTAATGTAGATTATATAAAATTTTAAGAACAAACAAAAATACTTCCTAGTAGAAATATTGGCAATATCTGTACTTACAGAGATTTGCTACTTATAATGAATTGACTAGTTATAGTAAATTTCTGTAATTCATATGTTAATTTATTCCATAAAAACAATGGACTTTCTCAGCTTCAAAATATTGATCGATACATTGTTTTATTTTTGTAACCCACCTGAACTAGTTAGTATAAAAAAAGTCAGAAAAAGCAGCATTTTTGGTGTATTTATTAACACATATTGGCAACCAAAAAAAAATTCATTTTTATAAAATAAGATTATTTACTAAATCACATCATGCTTTGCAAAAAATGACAACTTACTTTCGATTAATGGGATAGTCATTCTAGTAATACCTTAGAAGAACAAACGATTTAGATATACAAGAAAATGATTAAATGATTTCTTTTATTTAGTACACGAATACAATTGAATAAATGAATGAATAAATACAAATGATTAAATGATTTCTTTTATTTAGTACACGAAACAAAATTGTGCATAGATAACTAATTTGACAGAGCTGTAAATCTTAAAGAGATAAACAGACCTGAAATTGTCAAAAAAATGAAGTTAAATTGTTTGTGTTTATATTCATCTTAAATTGTTTTAAGAAAGAATTAAATGGTGCTATATATTCAGGTACGGCGTAGAAGACAATATACATGTATAAATATATATGGTAGATATACAATTATAGCATATCTGCAAAGGCTGAAATTCATCATTCTTATCTTTGAACTCATCGCAGGCTTACTTTGGTTCTGGGCATCAAAAAGCAATTAAACATATGTAGGTCTGCTTAAAAACACGTTATGTTATGAAGTTAAAATTAAGTTATGAAGCCAATGTGGAGATTTAAAACTAAATTTTATTTAAAAAAGTTGTTTAGAATTTAACATTAAAAAATTGATATTATGTTAATTTCTAGACAACTTTATTAAATAACATTTATTATCACATCTTCACATTGACTGCATAACTGCATGTTTTTTAATCAAATATAGAAACGTAGAAGTGCTCCTGGATGTCAAGAACTAAAGTAAGCCTGTGGTGTATGACAAAATGAGAATAATGAATTTTGGCCTTCGCAGGCATATTATAACATATATACCATATACGAAAATTATTTTGTTTTACACAGTGTTCCTGAATACAATATATAGCACTATTTTATTCTATTTTTAAACAATTTAAGATGAATAAAAAATATATTTGTCATGTTTTGATAGTTTAAAATGTATCCATCTCCTTAAGATTGTTTAACTACAAGCATTTTAAGTGAAAAATGTCATATTGTTTACTGCATTTTTTTTCGAGTAGCTTCATGAAATGTTGTCGCAACCAAAATTTTTTCAATGTAGGTTGTTCGTTATAAAGTTACCTAGAAAAAAGTCAGTCATAGCTACTCTAATTACAATGGTTTTTTTACAGTATGGCCTTGAAGTAGGTACTCTAATTGCGCAAGTACAATTGAAAGCCACATTGTAAACAAATATTGCAAGCACCCATTAATTTTCACGTAAATAATGTAATGATGAACAACCTATAATAACAAAATGTTAATTACGACAATATTTAATGAAGCTACTGGAAAACGAGACAAAAAATGCAGTAAACTGTATGAATTTTTTCACTTCAAATGCTTGTAGTGAAATAACCTTAAGATCTGCAGCTCTAGGATGTGAAAATTCTTGATCTGCACACAAATTTGAATTACATTGTTGTTAGTAAAAAAAGAGCGTTACATTTTTTTCTGTTCCGAATCAATGCGAGACAACCGACATTGGAGGTTTGACGGTCTAGAGACTCTATTAATGGTATCTCGAACCGAGAATATCGTAGTTCTCGACAAAACGATTTAGATTCAATATTATATAGTTTATCAAGTTCCGCATATCCGAGGTTTTAAAATAATTTCATAATTTATAATTTTATAATTTATACGTATGTTTGTTAGTATTTTTTTATAGAAAATCTTCAAAAAGGTATTCTCATCTTATATAAATTATTTTATGTTATTTTTAATTTGATAAAACATGACTTTATTTCGAAATTTTATATGTAAACATTATTCGATAAAAGAATAATTCACTTCATAATTATGTTTCTGCATTTATGAATATTAAAATAGAACATTATGCAATTAGTGAACAAAAAGATGATTCTCGCACTAGTCAAGTTTGTTGCAAAAATATATGCAACGCGTGCACATAAATGTTTTCCGCACTCGTCTTTTGACAATAAGAGGAGTGTTAAGACATGTATGCGCACGTATTGCATATAATATTTTTTCTAACAAACTCCGCAAAATTCCCTTCGTTAAAAAAAGGAATTAAAAATACAATAAACTAAAAATCTATAAATAAATTAAAACGAAAGAAATTTAAAAAAAGAAAAAAAATTATAAAGATTTAAAATGAGAAAAAAAATTATAAATCAAGAAAACTACTGTCAAAACTACAAAGAAATTAAAAAAATAAAAGCAAACTAGAAAGATTAAAAATGAGAAAAAAAATTATAAATCAAGATAACTACAAAGAAATTTAAAAAAACAGATAACGTGACAAACAAAATTAAAATTAAAAATAAATAAATCAATCAACCATAAATTAAAATATTAAACTCAAACTAAGAAAACTATAATGTTTACTCTTGAAGAAAAATACAACAAGGGAATATTCTATTTTGAGCGCAAGTGCGGGAATATACTATTTTGCACACTCATTTGCAGTTTTCTAGACCTACATTACGATACGAGTGCGTAAACATAATGAGCGAGTGTGGGTACATCTACGCAGTGCACGTGTATCGTATATTATTAATTAGTCTACCTCTTACGCGGCACAGCGTTAAATTTTGCGTACGCATTTGCCTGTAATGTTCCACTATCGCATACGCTGAAAAGAGTCAGTGTAGAAGTAGCTGAGCGTGCGTGAATGTATAAGAGTATGCGCGCACACACTGTTATACATTCCCGCACGCTCAGATACTTTCCCGCACGCTCTTGTATGCGTGTAAAAAATGGCACATTGCCAATGCAAAGGCGTTCGCTAAATCGAACTTTGCGCACGTGTAGGAAAAGTTCTATATATTAACTGATAATGAAAATATTTCTTTATAATGTATATAATATAAGTAACAGGGACAGACTATGTTTCGACAACCTTCAAAGGCTTACAGCTTACCAAAAATTGTGTGACTGTTCGCGAATATGAGAAACTAGTATTTATTAATTTTTATTTTGAGATGTGCCTAATTGAAACAATTAATTTTAATCAACGCGATACGCGTCATTATCCGGCGATCAAAATACAAGAGAAAGAAGTTATAAGTTATGACAAATATTAATTTCTATATATTTTGAGCTAAATAAGTCCTTGTCGTGTCCAATATTTACTAAGTTTACATTTACATATATTGTTCTTTCAATAAAATTAAAAAAAAGTGTAGTAGATTTTTTTTAATGTTTAAATCAAGTTTATGATGCAAAAGAGTTATCATTTCTATAAGTACATTGATCAGTGAAATTTGAGTGCTGACTAGCACCGATTTTTGCTGGTCTTCGAATTTCATGACTGTAGATTCAATATTCATCGATTTAAAAAATTACAAATTTAATACTTTCCTACACTGTGAGATTACATAAAACAATTGTATTAAATAACAATTGATCAACACGGTATTCTTGTCGAATTTCAGTAAAATAGCTTAATTGTTGGTTTTATCATGTTTGCGTTCTCACAATCGCGACCATTAGTGAAGAAGAGTGCCGACTGGCACCACTTTGACTGATATTAGCGATGTGTGAGGAAATAGTTACAAAAGCGTTGATCAGTAAAATTTGAGTGCTGACTAGCACCATATTTTGCTAATCTTCACATTTTATGACTGTTGACTTAACATGAGTGCGAATAAACGCAAAAGTTTGTTAGTAATACGAGCGACATTTGAAATGAGTTTAGATTGAAAATAGTTTAAACGTAACAAGCAAAAATATAATATATTAAATATGTATAAATTGTCTGTAGATTGGCGGATTCGGATATTTGAAGTTAACTGAAGAAATGTTAGTGTAAACTTAGTAAATATAAGTGAAGACACATATTCGGTATAGTTCCAATATTTATTTGGAATTTATAGTTGAATTTTTTTATTTCATTTTGTAAAAACTATTTTTACATTTATCCAGAACGGAAACAAATGAAGTACAACTTGATTCTGAATCATAGAATTGTTAGATTTTGCCCACGAGATAAAGTCCTTTTTCTTAGCGTTGTGCATTTTTTTTAATAATAAAAAATTTACACTGTTGATGCATACATCTATTGATCAAATGAAATGAGATATAGTGTACAAAAATAAGATTAATTCAAAAACATTAAACAATTTTGTAAAATAATAGAAAAACAGCTACATCGTTTTCCATGATTATTATGGTAGTTACTGTCGTGACCATACGTGAAAGCAAGTGCTGACTGGCACCTCTTTTACTGATGTTTGCGATATGTAAGGATGAGTTATCACGTCTATAAATACGTTGATCAGTAAAATTTGAGTGCTGACTAGCACCGTTTTCTGCTGATTTTCGAATTTCATGACTGTGCACTCAATATTACCTAAAACAATTGTACTAAATAATAATTTATCTAAGAGCAGCACGGTATTTTGTTAAGTTTCAATATAATAGCTTTATCGTTTTTTTACGTTTTCGTGTTCTCGTAATCGCGACGATTAGTGAAGAAGAGTGCCGACTGGCACCACTTTTACTGATATTCACGGTGTGTGAGAAAACAGTTGAGTGCTGACTAGCACCGATTTTTGCTGGACTTCGAATTTTATGACTATAGACTCAATATTCAGTGGTTACAATTATTAACATCACTTTAGCAATACTATTACAAAGATTTAATTTTATCACAACTATTATAAAGACTTGTGATTGCAAGTTTGCTCAATTGTTAACATTTATAATTATGATTCAGTAAATGTATGCTATTAATACGTAGATAACTGATTTCTAATCATAACTAATAGATTTACGCTACGTTATCAGCAAAATACTAAATTTTGTAAAAGCTATCACAAGTAAAATGGTGGCATAAAGTAAGCACCTGAGGTTTACGAAACTGAAACATTGCATTTTCAAGATGAGATATTCAATCTTTTCAAGGATGGGTAAAGACGAAAATCTTTAATTTAATTTAATCTTTAATGTTATGAAAACCGAACAATAAAAGATATTCTCATTTTCTGTAAAAGTGGCATTGTCTATCAAAACCTTAAAGAAAAAGGCTCGTTATTTTTTTCTTTACCCTAGGCTAGGGAGGATCGATAGTCTGATCTTAAAGATGTAGTCAAAACTAAAATACCGAAGGATAACGTCGTTTAAAAGAGAAAATTAGTTTTTCTTTAAATTGTTAAGAACTAATTATAATTAATTGCCTATTAAAATTACGACATAAAGTCATGTTAAATGATTGCTTTAATTATTTCTTATTTAGGATATATAATAATTACTGTAATTCTATAATAAAATAGACGAATTAATAATTTCAATGAGATATGTAGTATATCTAATATACTTTTTTTCTGCAAGTGTGCAATGTATGCTACTCGAAGGAGCATCTACATAAACTGCCAACCTGCCCTCACCGTATCTGCAACAATTGCTTACGGAATCTGATCAAAAGGGAATGTCCAAACTGTAGAACACCTATAACAACTTATTTACCTGAACATATGATGGGAGGCGAGGTATGGAGTCAAAACATCCCGGCACAACTCCAGCACGAGTTCTATAAACATTTATTGAGAGATATTGAAGAGATGGATTCCAATTCTGACATAGATCTTTCTGATATAAATGATGTAGGTCGATTATATAAATAAGTTTTATAAATCCGAATGTTTTTAAATGATTTTATTTCAATTATTCTTCATCTTTTTTAGTGAAAAATGAATGAAGAAGAAGAGGACTTACAGGACATCATGAACAACAAATAAATCCAGGATATCACGGACGTGTAGGAAACCCAGGACGTGAAGGACATCCAGGAGATCCAGGCTATTAAGGACATCGAGGAGATCGAAAACAGGACATCCAGAAGGAGATCCAGGGGATTAAGGACGTCGAGGACATCGGAGACAACATATAGGACATCAATGCCAGAGATGAATCGCTATTATCCGGAAGTGGCTGCCAAGATAGCGGCCTATGTACACATACACACGCACACATACGCGAGTGCACTTACACACACAAGCGCACACTTAGACACATATACACACATGTATACGTAACACACACGCGCGTACACAGGGCTATTATACATCGTTCCTTATATGTAGTATACGTGTATAAACGGACAGGGGAAAAGTCAGTGGGGCCAATGTGAGGATTGTAAGTGACTGATGCAGGGAAGAGAAACGAAGTTGCAATACCTAATCTTCCGGATGTAAACAATGAAGGTATGCTTTCTGCAATTTCAAGTTATTGGAGTCGTTAAGTATAATTATTCAACAACTCCAAGAACTTGAAATTGCAAAGCAGAAGGCACACGTTTACTGTTTTCATCATGGAAGGTTAGGTACTGTTACGGCAAGCCTGTTCGTTTCTCTCCCCTGCATCCGTCACTAACAGTTTGTACGTTGGCCGCATTGATTTCCATCCCGTACGTTTACGTATGCGTATTATGCATACCGAACGATGTGGAATGGCCCACACAGACATATACGCCCATGCACACATGTCGCGCGCACATACACAAGCACACTGTGGATTAGGCCTATACCTTGTTGAAATTTAATAGAATATTTTAAATAATTCAGTTTAATACATTTCTTTTTTGCACCCTTTTCGTTAGATTCTTTAATTAAATTAAGAATATAATGATAAGTCTCGATGACTAATTTTTATAGTAATATCTTTCGTTTGTTGATTATATTAGTGAGAAATTGTGTACGACACGACCAATACCTTATTTAAGCTACCAATACAAATATTTCGTAAAATATACATTATTAAAATATACATTGTTGTAAATGAATAAAAATAATCCATTAAATTATAAACTTACGTTACTTTTACTTGCCTCATTTTTTCCTCTGTTCCTTTCCCCTTCCATTATTATTATTATCATAGAAACATTTTTTGTACTCATTTACTACCATTTAAAATTTCAGTATTAATAAATTTTACTTAAACGTTAACTTAAATTAATTTTTGGATTTTTCAAGCGAGATAAAAAAAATTTAATAAGTATTTCAATTTTCATAAATAGCACATTTCCGTCTTGAATCATTAATTATACAAAATTGATAAATTAAGATATATAAAATAAATTGAAAGCTTAAAAATGATTTTGAATTAAGCTTAGCAATACAGTGATGAAAAAAAAATGAAAATCAAAAATAGGTTTTTAGGGCGTCTAGAAAGAAGTCAAATCAAGTACAATCGAAAACTTTTAAGAGGTTGTCATTTCACGTGATTTGATTGTGCAATATTTATTACTATGGTTATCTAGTAAATAAATAAAATTTAATAAATGTGTACTCATTTATCAATAGTTACCTACCAGCTTGTTATCGACTCGCTTCTAAACTCAATTTTTTCTGTGTGACACGCTCTTAAATTAAGCAACTACATAAGTGTATGATCTTCATTCTTAAACAAATTTTTTAATAAAACGCAATGCGAAACGTGTAAGTAGCGCCCTATATGAATGTTTGTAATAATTATTATAATAAAATATATTTTGTGCACAATAAAATATGTTTTGTGCACAATCAAAAAAACTGTTGTGCACGATAATTTTATTATGTGCACAACAAATATGCTAAATAGAAAAGTGTGCACAAAGATCTTGAACAGAATTGTTTACTTCAATTATTGGTTTTGTGCACAATATTTTGTGTACAATATACGAACTTACAATATCTAATTAAAGTTATGTGCATAATAAATTGGTTTGTACTTTGTGTACAAAACTTGACTCGAATAATTTACATTGTGCACGATCCTTTGTGTACAATATAATACATTGACAGTTTAGTGTTGATATTATGTGCATAATAAATTTGTGCATAATAATTATATTTTAGTTTTTTAATTCAACTTAAAATAGTGTGCACAATTAAAAATGTATTGTGCATAACATTTAAGTCATTAATTTCTGTGCACAATCATTAAGTGCACAATTCTTATGTGCATGATAAACAACATGTCAAATATATAACGATATAATATAAGAACCGGCAGCAGCATATTATTTAATGCAGCGCTGGAATGCACAACAAAATAATATAATAATAATTAACAGCATCATATTAATAAGTATGGAGCTATCATATATAACAATATAATGCGAATACTGCCGATAAAATACAAAAGAAAATATGACTCAAAAAAATTCCTTACCAGCCCGTTCACGCCGTGAGACTCGGGCAACGGAAGAACGTTAGTTAACGTTGGAAAGGAAAACTAAAATGGTAAAACATGAAAATATTTCAAAAATATAATTTCTATATTTCTTCAATTTACTTTTACTTGATAGTGTTTCCCCGAAGGACCGGAGAACCGGAGAAAAAGTGTTCATGCTTAATATAATGTATAAAATAATATATAATTATATAAATAAACGCACTGCAAATGAAGTCCAAATGAGATGCGAATTACAAAGAGGTCACTCTAATACTAATAAAATTAAGAAGTATCGATAGTGTGACCTTGAAGGACCGGAGAACCGAAGAAAAAGTGTTTATGCTTAATATAATGTATAATATAATTGATAAGGTGGTGGAAAATAAATACACTATTAAGTATTTATTAAGTGTAATTTAATATAATAAAATGTAAGACTAGATAATAATTATATTAAGCGTGATGCTACTAGCGAGGACTCTATATAGTCCCTAACAACTCTCTTTCAAGCGAGCGCCCTGGAACTAGAGTTCCCTTTCCACTCTCTCTCACTCATACATCACGCGCTTACACGAACACCGCTGACTCGTGCACTAGCACAAATGTACTTATACTTAACACGCCTCCTTACATTTGTGCTATTTTACAATATTATCATTTATTTCAAATTTAACTTTTTACAAAATTTTTCATGCTTTTCTCTACTTAATGATTTCGTAAATATATCAGCAATATTTTCATTTGTATCGACTTTTACAATATTTATTTTACCTTCATTTACGCTCTCATGTACAAAATGATAATGAACTTCTATGTGTTTAGAGTTTTTAGTAAAATTGCCGTACGTTGCTATATTAATTGCTCCAGTGTTATCTTCATATATATTCACTGGTTTTCTACATTTAATATCAAAACATTTTAATAACTCTGTGACTAGTTTAATTTCAGTTACTGCTTCTGATAAAGCAACGTATTCGGCAAATGTTGACGCTTTTGTAACAGGCTTTTGTTTTCTTGACCTCCAATACACAACGTTACCGAATAATCGTATCACAAAGCCGGTTGTTGACTTTCTATCATTATTATCGCCTGCCCAATCGGCATCTACGTAACAATCAAGTATATCACAAACTTTATTTCCATTATAAGATAAACTTAAATCTCGAGACACATGTAAATATTTTAAAATTCTCAAAGCATATTTAAAATGCGTATTATTATAGCAGTTTTGAAATCTACTCAAGTAATTTACTGCAAAACTTATATCTGGCCTTGTAGCCGAACTTATATATAACAAAGCACCAATCAAATTTCTATATTTGATATCTCTTTCACAATCATCGGATTTCTCGAGTTTTAAGTTTACTTCTATTGGTGTTTTATACGCTTTACAATTTTCTACACCATATTTTTCAGCTAATGAAATAATATAATCTTTTTGCGATAATTTCATTTCCTTACATAACACATCGTATTTTATGGTAATCCCTAAATATTCTCGTATTTTTCCGAGATTTTTCATTTTAAATCGTTCAGACAGCATTTTCTTTACTTTTTCTATTATTTCTTTATTTTTACGACAAATTAATAAGTCATCGACATATAAAAGCAAATAAACAGTATTTTCTTTTAATTTTAATGTATACAAGCAATAATCAATATTACTTCTAATAAATCCTAATTTTATTAGAAATTTATCTGGACATTCATACCAAGCCCTGGGACTTTCTTTTAAGCCATATAATGCTTTTATTAATTTACACACTCTATCAGTTCCGTCTTCATATCCTTTAGGTTGATTAACATATACTTCAGACGTTACTTTTCCATTTAAAAATGCTGTCTCAATGTCCATTTGTTCTATATGCAAACCCACTTTACAACAATAAACTAATAAGATTTTTAGCGTTTGCATTTTTGCAACAGGAGCATATATATCATCTACTTCATCTCTTTGTTGGAAACCTCTAACTACTAATCTAGCTTTATATGTACCATTCGATTTTTTATTATACACCCATTTTACATCAATGGCCCTTTTTTCTTTACTATCGACTAATTCCCAAGTTTTATTTAATTTAATACTATTCATTTCTTTATCCATTGCTTCTATCCACTTTTTACTCTCATTCGATTGAATCGCCTCCTCAAATGTAGCAGGAACATCAGTTTTGCAAAAATTCGCAACAATTTTATTTTTCATTCTATATTCATCATAATATTCAGGACTACTTCTAACTCTTTCTGATCTTCTAGGAATTTTTAGCTGATTTTCATGTTCATTAATTTTAATTTTATCTTTGATTGGGCTTTCAAAAACTTCATCATTTGATTCCTCGCTATCAAACTTACTCTCATTTTCATCTTCATCAGATTCATCGCTATTTAAACCGATACATTTTTCCTTTTCTTCTATAACTTCCACGTGTCTTGCTACTATAATTTTATTATTTATTAATATACGGTACCCATTTTCACTATACCCGACTAGAATTCCTTCTTCAGCTTTTTTATCCCATTTTGAAATTCTTTTCTGTTCTGGCTTTCTAACAAAGACTTTACTACCATAAATTTTTAAATGTGAAACATCAGGTCTTTTTCTGAAAAATATCTCATATGGTGTTTTCTCTTCAATATTATTTGTCAACGTTCGATTTTTCAAATAAGTTGCCGCTTGAACTATTTCTGGCCAATATACTTTACTTATCTGTGCTTCTTCTAATAAACAACGCGACATATCCATTATCGATCTATTAAACCTTTCTGCTACACCATTTAATTCATGAACATATACAGGACACGGAGAAATAACGATACCCTTACTTTTTGCATAATTAAAAACTTCATTATTTAAATATTCCTTTCCATTATCACATCTTAAATATTTTACTTTTTTTCCTGTTAAATTCTCACATTCATTTACATAATATTTAATGTACTCACACACTTCTGCTTTAGATTTTATTGGGTATACTCTCGCAATCTTACTGTAATCATCTATAAATGTAATAAAATATTTTTCTCCTCTAAAGCCCGTATTTTGAAAAAGCCCACAAACATCTGTATGTACAATCTCTAATAAATCTTTCGCTCGATATCTATTATTTTTAAACGGTACATTATGCATTTTATTTTCTATACACGTTTTACATTTCAAAAATTCGTCTTTTAATCCATTCGGTATTCCGTTTAATAATTGCTTATTACACATGGTATTCAAATATTTAAAGTGCACATGATCTAATAATCTATGCCATTTTTCTTTTAAGTTCATATTACTAATCTTTTTATTTGAGTAATTTACTATCAAATTATTTTTTTTTAATTTTACTCTTCATGTGATATAGTCCGTTTTTCTTTTCTGCTACTGCCATTAAATTTTCATTTTTATCAAATATTTTTGCTAAATTTTTCTCCGAAACAATTCTACAATTATCAGTAATTTTGCTAAAACTAATTAAATTCAAATTCATATCTTTAACGTAAAAAACGTCTTTCATATTAATTTCAAATTGCTTTCCAAAGGCATCAAAATAACTTACAATATTTCCTATCTTTGTCGCTTTTACCGTTTTATTATCACCTAAATATACATTTACCGGACTTTTCAATATTTCAAAACTCTCGAAGTAACTATCATTATTTACAATGTGATCTGTACTACCACCATCTAAAATCCAATCGATTTCGCTACACTGTTTATCTTTTACCTTACTATTATACGCAGTAGCTGTATTCCGCTCGACCTTGGCTATCCATGCTCCTGTGTTGTCGTCTCTGCTTGACTCGTTCCAGCGACTTGTGTTTTGATTGTTGCTTGCTTCTGCCTGGGAGTGATGTGCGCCTCTATAAGCACCTCTTCCCCTTGCTCCTCTATGACTACCTCTTCCTCTTGAACCTCTGTAGCCTCTTGTTGACCTCCAAGTCCAACTACTATTTGAAATTTGTCCTTCTGTTTGTTCTTGACTTTTACAGTCCTTCATCATATGTCCAAAATTTCCACACTTATAACATTGTCTTTGATTTTTATTCACTGCGAATACACTCGAATTTCTAATGGTTGTTTCGCCTTTATTACTTTTCAGTTCAGCCATTTTAATTTTATTCTTCACATATTCTGCCGTTTGATCTTCATCTTTCAATGTATCTATTAAGTCGCCTATATAGCTATACGACTCCGGCAATGTATTTAAGATATAATTCAATTTTTCTTTTTCTGTTAAAGTAGCACCAGCACTTTTCAAATCATTAACACATTTTTCAAAATCCAAGAAAAACGTTGCTGTATCACTATAATTTTTCAATCTTAATTTTTCCAGTTTATTTCGGCACATTATTTGCATTGCCGTAGATTCTCTTAAATACATCTGATCAAATTTCTTCATAATTCCATAAGCCGTTGTCTCATTACAAATAAACTCCATTTGTCTATCCGAAATAGAGCTGTATATATAGTTAATTGCTTTCAAATCAGTTTCATCCCATGACTCTTTATCACTTACTGTTTTTTTTCTTTTAATATTTTCTTCACATTTTTTCATTTTCAAATACATTGTAATTCTTATTTTCCACATCTGGTAATTCTCTCCATCAAATACTGGTATTTTAAAATCACCGTAATTCGTCATTTTTGTATTTTCTTGATGTTTACTAGTCCAGATATTTTTTATTTTTTTTTAATATAATCACTTCTCTTGATACTTTTATTACTTATTACAATTTCATCAACCACGCTCTGCTACCATGATAAGGTGGTGGAAAATAAATACACTATTAAGTATTTATTAAGTGTAATTTAATATAATAAAATGTAAGACTAGATAATAATTATGTTAAGCGTGATGCTACTACCGAGGACTCTATATAGTCCCTAACAACTCTCTTTCAAGCGAGCGCCCTGGAACTAGAGTTCCCTTTCCACTCTCTCTCACTCATACATCACGCGCTCACACGAACACCGCTGACTCGTGCACTAGCACAAATGTACTTATACTTAACAATAATATAAAGTAAACGCAATGTAAAAGAGATTCAAATGAGATTACAAAGAGGTCACTCTAATACTAATAAAATTAAGAATTATAGATAGTGTGACCCTAAAGGATCGGAGAACCGAAGAAAAAGTGTTCATGCTTAATATAATGTTTTTTTAGACGTTTAATAGTTTTTTAGAATTTACTATTATATCTGTAAAATTTTTAACATATGAGATAAAGTATTGAATTTAAAATAAGTTTATAATATTATTAATAAGATAATAATTTTGAAAAAGATAATAACAATAAAAATCATCAAACTTTAAGTAAGGAAGAAGACGAATACAAATATAATAAAATCAATCAGTATTTTAATACAAGATATTTAAGTCCTCCTGGAGCTAATGCACAGATTATTAAAATATTGTTTACACAAAATTTCACAAGTTATAAAAAGATTAGTTTTTCACGATAAAGATCAACAATATGTATATTTTGAAAAAGGGAAAGAGAATAAAGTAAGAATAAAATAATAGAAGTAACATTATCCGCATTTTTTAAATTAAATCAAAATGATCTTGATGCAAAAAATTATTTGTATTCTGATATACCAATACATTACACATTTGCCGAAAAACTAAAAACATAGAACAAAAGGAAAAAATCTAATAAACCAATATTAAGCAGAATGTACTTAGTAAATCCGAAAGACCGAGAACAATACTTTATCAGATTATTACTATTACATGTTAAAGGGCCAACCTCATTTGAAAATTCACGTACCGTTAACAGGGTTTTATAACCTACATTTTATGAAGCTGCTATAACAAAATAGCTTGTCAATGAATATGAAGAGTGGGATAAATGTTTACAAGAAGCAATACAAATACAGTTTCCAACAGTACTATGTTAATTGTTTGCTTTAATCTGTAATTTTCATAACCCTATCAATGCATTATAATTATATGAGAAATTTAAGAGTAATTTTTATCATCTTAAATATGAAAAATATACAAGTGAAAATATAGCACTAAACGAAATTAAATAAGTAATGCAAGCAAACGGTTTGACGTTAAGTGATTTTAATTTTCCTAATATAACAATGAACATTGAAGAATTTCATAATACAACATTTTTGTATAAAGAAACTAATATGCTAAATGAATTACAAAAGAAAATTGCATCCCATAAAATTAATAAAAAATATATCTAATGCAGTTTTAGAAAGTTTTAATTATAAACAGGATAAGTGTATTTTTATTGATGGACCAGGAGGGAGTGGACAAAGTTATTTACTCAATGTTTTAATAAATTACTTAAAATCACAAAATCTACCATGTTTATGTGTTGCTTGGACCAGTATTGCAGCGAACTTACTTAGTAATGAAAGTACAGTACAGACAACGTTTAAATTAATACTGAATGACTGTACAAATTGTAATGTAAAACCTTATTCTATAAATAAAAGAAAACTTGTAGATGTACAAATTATAATGTGGGATGAAATATCAATGACATTAAAATTTGCTTTTGAAGCTGTTGATCGTCTTTTCAAGATTCATGTGACGTAAAAGTAATGTTTGGTGAAAAATCTATGCTAGTTTCAGGAGATTTTAGATAAACATTACTAGTAGCTCGATACGATAGTCGAATTAAAGTAATCAAAAATTCAGTGAAGAATAACTACTTATGGACAAATTTTCGACGCATAACATTGAATCAAACCCTTTGAGTATCTTGCAATGATGACAATTTTAAACAATGGCTATTAAATGTTGGTGATGGAAAACGTTTCAATTTATATGAACAAGAAAATTAATTATTTGAAATACCTGTTAACATGGAATATCAAAAGGAGACATAATTACAGAAATCTTTGGAAATAACATAAAAATCAATGACGAAACATTACCCTGGTAGAAATCGCAAATTGTCTTATCTAAGCCAAGAATATTGGGTTATAACTGGCTTACAGCGATATCGTTTTCATACAAAAATAAAATTACTATGTCCATATTGTTTTTAAAGAAGAGCGAAGCAAAAACACTTGGTAAATATTGATGTAAAAAAGTCCATTTTTGTTACTTGGGGGTTTTTGGAGTCATTTAATACGAATATCGCGACGGCAACGCCTCTCACCCCTTTTCCAGTTTCCAATCATTTTTTTCCTTATTTCTCTTTCTTTATTATTTTTGTGATGTCGCCCAGCTCCTTTAGGACTTCGCTCATCTACCCCTTTCTCTGTTCTTCTTTTTTATTTTTCTGAAGTACTGGTGACGTGTACATCTATTTATGTGACCTCTTTTGAATCTGTTAGCCTTCTCTTTTTTTCTTTTAATACCTATTACCTCATTCTTTTTAAAGCTTTCCGCTAGGTTTCTTTGTCTTAGCCCTTTTTCCCCTGCCATTTCCTTTTCCTCTTCTACCTATGTTTCCGCTGAAAGCGATGTCGCTCTAAAGGTCTGATTTTCATCGTCGTTGCCGTTTTCCTTAAGTATTATATTTCCGTATTTGTCTATTACTGTAGCTCTTGCTCCAGCTAACTTTACACCTATCGCTGTCCTTGTCTATCTTTTCTTAACCTCTCTGGGTCCTTGTCCCTTTTTTTTTACTTTATGCATCTATTCTTAGCCTGATTCTTTACCCCTTATCTATCTTTGTTCTCTCACTCCCCCTCACTCTCCCATTATTCCTCTTTTTCTAACCTCAATCGCTCCTTTCTCTTAAAAAAACTCTCACTCTTTCTATCTAATCAAAACACAACCGTTACCATCCAACAGCGAAGGTCAACTTGACCTCATAACTTTATAATCAAAGCTCTAAACAAAACAAAAAATAGTAAATGCCAATCGGACTTTTTAGTTTTTCTTAAAATTTTGAAATAATCATTTGCATTATTCTACTTTATTTTTGTATAATATTTTAAGACTGATAAAACTCAAACTTACAAAACTTATTTTACTTTAACTTCCGAAACAACCAACAAACGACAATAGAAAACGGAATATTGTTAGCCTACCATAAAAAAAAAGGTTTTTACGAGCAGACCAGCCATGCATTCAAAGCCAATAATATCGAAACAGCACCAAAAATAAACAATCGCACTTTTAATTTCGAAAATTTTAAAACAGAAGAGAAATTAATTTAAATAAGAGACATGATTCTAAAATGCTACACATACATTTACAAAAGAACAGGATAAATAAGAAAGAGGATACACAGCATTTGAATACGATATACACACACCTGATATATCAGCTTAAACGACAACGAACATGAGTCATAGCTCTGACGTAAGTAGCGAAAAAACAAACCGTTCGACTCTCTATCGCTGTTTAGCGTATGTATATTAGCCCGGCGATGTTCGGGCTCGTGCAAATCCTGAATTGAACAGCCGAGAGAGATACACCTCACCTACTTCTAGATAGTTTGGCAGGGAAGCGGATTTTCAAACGAACTATTGCTGACATTTCCATAACTGTAAGCTTACGACAAGTATTTATCATTTTTTCTTCATCATGTACATAATAACTTACATCCAATAAACGCGTTTATACCAATTTATTGATGACGGCGGCATTGATGGCCAAATCATCAAAAAAAGAAATAATGTGTTAATTTTTTGACACACCCCCTGCCTCAGGAAGATCGATAACTTCCCAAATAATATTCTTGGATTACCACCGAGGTATAGATTCATATAAAGAAAATATTTTCTTTATAACGTACTTTTAAAACTTATGATTTCGAAATAAATATATTTAAAAAACAACTATACAATTTGAGAGATTTCAAAGATTTATTTAAATTGTTACATATTCCTCCAATTGCTGCTTTACTTCACGACTTATACCTTGGAGCATTAGGTGAAGTTGATCGTGTCCTATGTATTGCCGTAGAAAATTAAGCTGAAAAAATTATTTGGTGATATAAATACACGATAAATATAATATTCGATGCACACATACACACATGTACACTTATAAATACACATATATATATATATATATATATATATATATGTGTATAAGTGTACATGTGTGTATATATATATATATATATATATATTAAGGTAGCCCTTATTTTCCAAACTGCTTAAGTCTGTGCTCCGTAACTTAAAGTAGGTTTGTTATTTGTTGTATTGTTAAAAAACCGGAAAAACAATCT
This sequence comes from Nasonia vitripennis, assembly GCF_009193385.2. Classification (NCBI taxonomy): domain Eukaryota; kingdom Metazoa; phylum Arthropoda; class Insecta; order Hymenoptera; family Pteromalidae; genus Nasonia; species Nasonia vitripennis. Next base: position 2,688,151 of record NW_022279614.1, on the reverse strand, counting down.
TTATATGCCAATTAATCTGTTTAAATTTGCAAAAAACATGCTTTTTTCGCTCCTACATATTTATTGCTTCAGCATTCAAGGACAATCAAATGTCAATTTCAAACATGTGAGACATGTTTTTGATGTATTTTTTCACATAGAATACGATGGCGCTGTTGCTTTTATCGTAGAATTTAGGCTAAAAGCGCTAGAGACACAAAACCCAATTTTTCAGTGTTTTTTAGTAATTTCTTGCATCTAGTGCCTTAAGGTTATGTTTTATCATAAAAGCAACAGCGCCATCGTATTTAACGTGAAAACATACATCGAAAATTACACGTTTGAAATTGACATTTAATTGTCCTTAAATTCTAAAGCAATAAGAATATAGCAGGAGCAAAAAAAGCATGTTTTTTGCAAAATAAAAGATTAATTTTCCAGTTATTAGTAATACCACTATATTATACACACACACATACACGCGCGCGCACACACGCACGCGCTTACGTACAACTCCGCTTGACCGGTCTCAAGCCCGGGGCCCCACTACACAAGAGCTGGGGAAGGAGGAGGGGGAGGAGGAGGGGAGGAGGAGGGGAGGAGTAGCAACCTCGTTAAAGTAACCAAGGCTCATCTGGCCCGGATGACAGCACCTTGTTAAAGGGCTTCTTCCTAGGATACAGGATAGGGGAAGAAACCCCAAATATAAATCAATCATGGATAGTGAGTTAATTATAACACTTCCCCAAGCGGGTCAAGCTTTACAGCCCACTCCCGACGATGGTTCCGATCGGGTGGAAGCTCCAGTGACCGACGCAGGCTCCATGGCTGTTAGGGGGAGCCAATTAACTCAAACAAGACAGGAGGTTATAGAGGTGGGTCACTCGGCCCTTAAAGGAAGATTAGCCTCAAGTGACGCATCAGGATGTGATGGAGTCATAAACAGGGGAATGCACGAGGTATGGTCTAAAATTCAGACAGCAAATCGTGCGAAAGAAGAGTTGATGGACAAGATTCAGAACCATCTGGTCAAGATGGATGCTGTAGTAGGTCTAGCCAAAAACATTCACACGAGGAAGGTCATATCTTTCTGGAAACGGCTCATCAACGTAAGAGAAGCGTCGAGCAAGACCAAGTCTAGCTTTGGACTGATGACCTCGCTGAACTCAGAAGAAAAACGGGAGGTAGAAACGCCAAGGAAGAGGAAGGAACGGTCTCCTACACAGAACGAGACCAATAAGAAAAGAAAAGAAGAGAGCAAGACGCCAAAGCATGTCCAGAGTGTGCCACTAGCGACGACTTCCAGCACTACTCAGTGCCCAACGCCCACAACAGGGACATTACCACCCTGGCAAAGGGTGGAAAGAAGAAAGAAAAAGAAGAAAAAGAAAAAAGAAGACGATAAGATTAACAATGGTGTTGTAGATCAGAAAGGCACTAGAAAATCTAAGCCGCCAAGGGCAAGACCAACCCGACCAGAGGCTCTAATCATAGAAGCTACCAAAGGGAAGTCCTACGCCGATATCCCGCGAAAGATAAAAGCAGACCCAAAACTGAAGATGCTAGGGGATAGCGTGAATAGACTACGCAAAACGGCGGTTGGTGACACACTTTTGAAACTCCAACGCTCATCAGAAGGGAAGGCAACGCAACTTCGACAAGCGGTGCAAAAAGTGCTAAAAAAGGGTGTCACCGTAAGAACCCTACAAAATGTAAAGGTCTTTGAAGTAAAGGATCTTGATGTTCTAACCACTAAGAAGGACATCGTGAAAGCGCTACGGAGGGAGTTTCAAGATAGCAGCTCAAATGCAGTGGAGGAAACGGCAGTAAAGTCTGTGCGCAAGGCATATGGCGATACGCAGACGGCGGTCATTCAAAAGCCAGCAAAAGTGGCTCAGCAGATGATTACAAAGCAGAAAATCAGGATAGACTGGGTAGTATGCAGAATACGAGAGATAAAGCGAAACGCACGTCCACTTCGCTGCTATAAATGTCTAGGATTTGGACATATCCGCAAAAACTGCATAGTAACACAGGATCGAAGTACCACTGTTACAAGTGTGGAGTTGAAGGACATGATGCAAGAGATTGTAAAAACAAACCGAGCTGCGTTCTCTACCAAGAAAGAGGAGCAACAAAGAAAATTGACTATGCTGCTGGTAGCTACACATGCCCAGTATATCGAGCGGCAGTAGAGAAGTTGAAGAAACGAAGATAATGAAGATAGTGTAGTTGAACTTGAATCACTGCAAGACAGCACAGGATTTACTTAACCAGTACGTTCATGAGACGGAGGTCGACGTAGCCATTATATGTGAACCATACAGGGCTCTGGACAAGACATCGTGGGAAACAGACGACACTGGCAGAGTAGCGATCTGGGCATGTGGGAACGTGGCATTCCAGGAAAAAATGTTGACCAGCAAGGAAGAATTTGTTCGTGCAAAGATAGCAGGAATACACGTATACAGCTGCTATGTTTCTCCTAACGCACCGATCGAACAGTTCGAGCGTCAGTTAGATCGACTTGTGTAGGATATTGCGGGAAGAAAGCCAGTAATTATCGCAGGCGATTTTAACGCATGTAGAGTAGAGTAGGGCAGTCAAAGGAGTAATCAAAGAGGACGAGTACTGCTAGAAGCATCTGCTCTCCTGGACTTGGTGTTAGTTAATCAGGGTAGCACTAACACATCTAGAAGAGGAGATGTAGGATCTATTGTAGACCTAACCTTTGTTAGTAGTTGCCTTATTGGCTCAATTGACAAGTGGACCATGAGTGAACACTACACAAATAGTGATCACCAGGCCATAATAATGGAGGTAAGAAAATCAGAGCAGAGACCCAGCGCGAGTACAAGGACCAACAGAGTCGGTTGGAAAACGGAGGATTATGATAAGGAGATGTTCCTACTGGCACTGGAAGAATTGCAACTTTTGGGGACGGCGAACAGCAAGGCGGAACAGGTGATGGGTAATATCACACGAGCCTGTGACGCGGCCATGTCGAGAAGAGTGCCTACTTCTAGATGACCACCAGTATAGTGGTGGGACAAAGAGGTTAAGAGTGCGCGCAGCAAGTGTCACCGGACCAGAAGAAGAGAACAACGGGCAAGAAAGAAATACTATAAAACCGGAAGAGGCCAGGAAATAGTAGATGTCGACCGACAAGAAATGAAGGACACTAAGAGGACAATCCGCGAAAACAAGAGACAGTACAATACATATCTAGAAGAAGGAACATTCCCCACAAACTGGAAGAAACAGCGACAAGTGCTTCTTTTAAAGGAAAAGAAACCACCCTAGGAGTCCTCAACATACAGACCGCCCTGCATGCTGGATACCCCAGGCAAGATCCTGGAACGCATTATCTGCGTCAGAATGGATCATTTTATAGAAGAAAAAGGTGGATTAGCGGAATATCATTATGGCTTCAGAAAGAAGCGTTCAACCCTGGACGCAGTTAGTCTAGTGATTGACACTGCACAAACAGCGATAGAGGGAAAAAGATGTAAGGGAGGAAAAAAGAAATATTGCGCGATAGTTACATTGGATGTCAAAAATACATTTAATTCGGCCAGATGAATTGAAATACACGAGGCACTCCGGAAGCAGGATGTGCCCTTATGTATAAGAAGGATGATGTCCGACTACTTGAAGGACAGAATTCTATTATATGACACTGAGGACGGTACCAAGACATATAAAGTTACAGGAGACGTCCCCTAAGGGTCGGTACTTTGCCCACCGACTCGGAACATCATGTATGACGGGGTTAAGAAAATCGCGTTTAAAATTTATTTTTGTATGCAATCTAATGTAAAATATTTTACATAACCGCCTATAAAATTGGTATAACTTGAAGTTTTCACATCAGATTGGTCTCAAAATGTTCATAAAATTATAAGCAATTAAAATATATAATAAAAAAATTTCGAGTTTTTGGCAAAAATCAGTGGAGATCCACTTTAAAAAAAAAGCAAACATAGTTGCATAATATTTTGTATGAACTTGTTGGTTCTATGTACATATTTGTACATGAGTTTTAACATGCAAATATGCTTTATCGATTATTCTATACAAAAATGTAGTATACAATACTGATCATCGTATTAAGGCTATATAATCTACGTAAATTTTAATGCAAGCACACAATACCTGCAATAAATGCTGTTAAAATTTTGCATGATTACTTTATGGTTCTTACAGTGGATATATCGCAGTGTCTTTTGCTATATTTTCTGCAGGATTTTTTTTATACGGGAACAGGTCCAAGTCGTTGTCGATGGAATGTCAAAAACCAAGTATATAGAGCCATAAAGAAATTATGCAAAAATTTAAGCAGAATTTATTGCAGGTATTGTGTGCTTGTATTAAAATTAATGTACATAATATAGCCTTAATACGATGATCAGTATTGTATACTACATTTTTATATAGAATATTCGATAAAGCATGTTTGCATATTGAAACTCATGTACAAATATGTACATAGAACCAACAAGTTCAGACAAAATATTATGCACACATGTATTCGCAGAACAGTGCAGTAACTCATGCACGAATTCAGCGAATTATGTGCAGATATTCCACCATAATAGCGTGCACAGCAACCTGCATATTCATATACAGTATATGATGCAATATCTCATGCAGATAATCGTGCATAAATGTTTACAGTTTTTTGTGCAGATGTCCATGCAGTAGCTCATGCATGATGTCATACAGTCAGATATGCAGGATTATAAGCAGAATATTTTCGTAAGGGAAGGCACAATGTGCACAAACAAATTGAAGATCTTGTCCGAATCATAAGAGCAAGCTATAAGAATCTTTGCTTGGCAGACGATAACTTACAGCAATGCCCACGCTCGGGTACTCAGGGGAGGGAAACCCAAACAACCCCGAGTCTTAGATGTCAGAAGGCGGGTACAACAAAGAAAGCCTCAATTACTACTGTTGTAAAATGTAAATATATATGATCGTGATACTACTCAGAAATGGTACACGTCGCTCCATCTATTGGTTTACAACGATTTTGTGCAGTCAGACAAGCTCACGTGAGAGCAAGCGTATCGCGCATGCCTCGCGACTATACTCTAAGCGCCTATACTACACTGTACACTCTCGTTCGTAGAGTCAGACTATACCGCGCTGTACTACACACTGTTATCCCACCACTTTTGTCCGTCCAAAAACTTTATTCTAAAAATATGGATGGGAATAATAACATTCTCATATAATTATTAATTATTAATCCAAGTGTCCACTTATTTATCCAACCTTACAACATGGTAGCAGAGCGTTGGAGAATTTTATTTTCATTTTTTACATTAACCTTCGCGAAGATGTAAAAAATGAAGGGGGGTTAAAAAGTGAGGTTAGAAGAAAAGCTACGTGGAAAAGAAGTTAACGGTTATTGCTAACAAAGTGAATCGCACAGTGAAAAATTAAGCAGTGAAATAAAAGGAGAAAATTTCTCGATAAAAATTATAAGCTTGTGAAGCATGAAAATTCGAATTTTTGCGTCGAAACGTCTGACGAAAAAAGAAAAATTTGAAGTGAAGATTAACCAATTCAGAAAAGGTTAAAGTCAAAAAATATATGCTCAGTGGCGAAGATAAAGTTGTCAGGTACTAAACAATAAGAAGATTCTTGAAAATTAATAAAGATTAAAGTGCGATGCCAATAGATTAAAGTCGGCAAGTGAAAAACGTGGTGACGTGCAGGTATAGAGCACGTGTCCAATTTAGAGGTTAAGCACATGTTTTCGTGGTTTAAACACATAATAAAACAAGAGAATGAATTAGATGCTACAGGTATTGAATTAACAAAGAAAATAAGAAATAAGATTAGAAAAATACTTTTGAAAGAATTCAAGAAAGAAGCAGATTGGAAAAAGATTGATCTAAAAGCTCTAACTATGATAATTAGTGCTATCTCCGACAAGCAATTAGAATATGTTGGCGAATGTAAAACGGCTTACGAAATGATAACAAAATTCGACAAGATGTATTTATCTCAGTCTACAGCCTTGCAAATTATATGTAGAGGTAAAATGGAAGAAATTAAATTAAATAATTACACTTCTATTGAAGAATTTTTCGTTGAGTCCGAAAAAGTTACAAACTAGTTTAAATCAGCTGGTGGAAAATTAGAAGAAACTGAAAAGTTGAGATATTTGCTCAGAGCTTTACCACCAAGCTACAGTTATATTGGGGATTTTATAGATGTTGAAACGGTTCGCGAAGGGTTAGAGCGCGAACGCGAGGAATTCGTGACCCGAAGTTAGTAAATCAGGAGACAAGCACATACGAAGAACGATGACGAACTCTGATCCACCCGGTAATATCTGTTGAGTGGACAAACGTTTCCCTATGCTCTGAAGTGGAAGACCCACTAGAGGAGAGCTGCTCGCATGTTGAAGGAGGTGTAGAAGGCGTGAGTAGGGTCTACCCACTACGCACGCCCCGCACGCTTAGGTAAATGACGCAGCTATTAGACTGATGTGTGTGGTCCTACCATCTCACCATGAATCTACGACCAGATGAGCCACCTAAGAACAGGGTACTACCATCCTGCACCGATGACACAACTGATGGGGGGATGGGAGAGGATGTTCTAATAAAGGGTCAAAATTATTTATATTTTGCAAAGAGTTATTCATTTATTCTTTTAATAAATATTTGTGAGCGATGCTGGATCTCAACCTACAGGAGATGGAGTGGACTGCACACATACTCTTCGAGAGCCTAGGGCTCATGGACTACTAGGTATGGTGGAGACCGGAGCAAGCAGCGAGTACTACCATTTGTACGTTACTCAGTTGAGAGCCAGATCATTAATATGCTCTGCTGCTGGCTCCGGGGCTCCTTATATACCCGAGTTGCTCCCTCTCTCCTGTGTTACATGCGCGTACGCCATCTACCCGCGCATAGGTAGACTATTTACTTTTGGCTACTAGCGCCACTCGCTCGGTAACTTGCCTACGCCAGGCAAGTTATCTGTTGCTGTTCTCTTATCCCTGGGCTGGGCCTGCCGTTACAATGTAATCCCAGAGAACCAAAGAACTGTAGATTATGTCAAGTCAAAAATCAAAGAGAAAAATATGACTCAACCACAGTTAAACAATAAAAGCAATGTCAGTACCTTTGCGGTCCAATCTTGACAAATCTTGACATTGTTAAAAACGAAAATAAAAATACAGAAAATTTAACTGTAAAAAGAACGTCCAATAGAAAGAAAAGTCGTGTAAGTAGATATGGAAATCCTGTAACTCATTTTATTTATGTAAATTATATTGATGTAAATGTACCAAATACATTCGAGGAGGCGATAAACTCTAGCGAACACAAGCAATGGAAAATTGCAATGGATTCTGAAATTAATAGTTTAATGAAAAATAATACTTGGCAAATTGTTGAAAGACCAAATGATAAACTAAATATGAAACTAAATATATTGAATCTTTAGCTATAAAATACACTTTAGAAAATGCCAAACTGTATGATACTCCAATGGAGACTTACCTAAAACTAGAACAAGCTAGTGATATTGATGAAAATATAAAATACAGAAATTTGATTGGCGAATTATTATAATATATAAGTACAGGCACAAGGCCAGACATTGCGTTTAGCGTAAATTACTTAAGTCGATACCAAAATTGCTACGGCCAAACACATTATAAATATGCAACGCGAATTTTAAAGTATTTATATAAAACTAAAGATCTCAAATTAACGTACTGCGATAATGTAAATAGCGAAATATTAGATTGAATGGTAGATTCTGATTACGCGGGAGATAGTGTAGATAGAAAAACTACAACAGGTTTTGTAATAAGACTTTATGGTAATGTAATTTTTTGGAAAACACATAAACAGACTACAGTAACAAAATGTTCTACTTTCGCAGAATATACTGCTATGTCAGAAGCAGTAACAGAAGTACTGTTTATAAAAAATCTTTTACACGAAATGTTCAATTTAAAATTCGATAAACCTATAAACATGTTCGAGGATATCTCAGTTGTAATTGTTATTGCAAAATTCGGAAATCTTACAAAAAATTCAAAGCACATCGAAGTGCAATATCATTACATACATGAAAATTATGAAAATGGAATAATTGACATTGTAAAAATATATTCAAATTCGAACTTAGCTGACATGTTAACTAAAAATCTAGACAAAACCAAGTTTTTGAGAAACAGAGAAGCGTTAAGATTGTTATAAATTGCAAAAAGAAAATAATGTTTGTAAAAAATCACGATCATAAAATTTAGGAGGCGTGTTTTAAAATGTAAATATATGTATATGATCGTGATACTACTCAGAAATGGTACACGTCGCGCCATCTATTGGTTTACGACGATTTTGTGCAGTCAGACAAGCTCACGCGAGAGCAAGCGTATCGCGCATGCCTCGCGACTATACTCTAAGCGCCTATACTACACTGTACACTCTCGTTCGTAGAGTCAGACTATACCGCGCTGTACTACACATTCTCTCTCTCTCTCTCGAATATAAGACTCAGATGTGAGCGGACGTGTTTCTCGTCAGACTATTGCCGACTACAATATATAATTATTAATTATTAACCCAAGTGTCCACTTATTTATCCAACCTTCCAACAACTACACAGGATAAAAATGAAGAAAAAGAAAGAAGAGGATAATCAACCTAAAAAGGCAGCGTGGCAGGAAGTCGTCACAAGAAAGTCAAAGAAACAGGAGAAAAAGGCAAGCAAAGAGGATAAAAGTGTCCCTGGCGTTACAAACCAGAATAGGACAAGCAGGGATAGACCAAAGCGGGCAAGACCTCCCAGAACGGATATTTTAATCATCAAGGCTGCAGAAGGAAAGAGCTATGTAGATATTTTGTCAAAAATGAAAGCAGCTCTGTCACTTAACACGCTGGGGAATTGCGTAAATAAAATACGCAGTAGAGTTGCAGACGATCTTTTGATAGAGCTTAAACGCGGAAGAGGAGTCAAAACTTCGGACTTTCAAGAAGCAGCTAAAGCAGTACTAGTGGAAGGCGCCACAATAAAAGCACTCCAGCAAGAAGAAACAATTAAAGTCAAAGATCTGGACATGCTCACCTTAAAAGAGGAGCTACTAGAAGCACTATAGAAGGAAATTTGCGAAGAGAATATCATAGAAGACTCTAGGATAAGATCTCAAAAGACGTACGGTGACACGCAGATTGCAGTAATACGGATACCAGCTTAGATAGCGGCTAAGATCACTAATCTATAGAAGATTAGAATAGGATGGGTCAACGTGTAGGATCCGGGTGGCTAACCGTAAAAACTATCCGCTTAGGTGTTATAAATGCCTAGGCTTTGGCTCTATCGGCACAAACTGCACAGTAACTGAAGATAGAAGTAGGCTTTGCTTTAAATGTGGAAAAGACAGACACAAAGCAAAGGAGTAAGAAAACCAACCTAACTGTGTACTCTGCAAAGGAGGCACAGGGGGGAAGAGTGAACACGCAGCTGGTAGCTATGCATGCTCAGTTTACCGAGCTGCAGCAGAAGCCATTGACAGACGAAGAAAATGAAAATAGTGCAGTTGAATATAAATTACTACGCGACTGCACAGGACTTACTCAGCCAGTATGTCCGTGAGACTGAAATCGACATAGCCATCGTCTATGAACAATACAGAGACCTGGACAAACCATCGTGGGATATGGACAGTACTAGTAAAGCGGCGATATGGGCATGCGGAGACACCGCTTTTCAGGAAAAATGACGAGATGTAATGAAGAATTCGTACGCGCTAAGGTCGCAGGCGTACACATTTACAACTACTATGCTTCTCCTAACACGTTGATAGAACGATTCAGACAACTGTTGGACCGGCTAGTACAGGATGCTACACACACAAAGTTATCTGCACAGACATTTTCTATTTCATAAAACTATAAATGTTCTCAAAACATTCTGAGCTTTAGATAACGAGTTATAAAATTTAACAAAAATAATTATGTTCAGTCATACAGGGTATACAGGGTGAGAGACAAAAATTTGAACCCTTATATCTTTTAAACTAAACGGTTTCATGTGCTGCAAAAAAACCTGGCCGAGGTCATCAAAAGATCGATATTTTCCTAAAATTTTAACTTATATAAAGCCTTTTCACTCCCGTAATCGTACGACATTGAAAACCCAATTTTTTGTAGGTTTCCGATTTGTAGCTTGAAGACAAGTCGTTAAAATGGTTTAAAATTTGTACAGCAAGCAGATATTATCGTTTTCTATTATCATAATTTTTTTTCAAAACGTTTGACTATTCGGTTTTAAAGATATACATTTTTAAATAAAAAACACCTTTTTTATCATAAAAATTTAACGGAACAGTCAATCAGGAAAATCTTCCGAGAAAAAGTAGGCAATTTTATGCTCTTTCAGATACACTATTGTTAGATACATTGTATAAATCTATCTAATTTATCTAAAGTAAGCAAAAATATTTTTTCAAAAATCGAAAATTGCTATAATATAGCCATAAAATGGTCAGAATCATAAAAAAAATTTTCCCAAACTCAGCATCAGAAAACATGTCAAAGTTGTTAGACACATTGTATAAATCATTTTATCTAAAAAAAGCAAACAATTTTTTCAAAAATCGAAAAATGGCTATAATAATGCACGCACGCACACATACACATTCATCCATCTGCACATACATTTTCTTACAACGCATGATTCGAACTCTAAACACCTTCAAATGCGTTTCTACGAAGTTTTAGCGAAACTGAAAATTTTAGTATTACAAAGCTTCCTCTAGGAGGAAGTAAAAGGTGAGCCATCACGGGATGGTTGGCAGATGTGAAACATCGAAATTGATGGTTATTGAAAGAAATGAATATAAAGACAGGTAAACATATATATTTCATTTCGCAAAAGCATAGAAATTCTTTGTGTTGATTTGAATCACGGTAATTGCTTCTATGAAATATAGATTAAAATCTAAAATAATTTATTTTTTGAGATTATGTATGACAGTTTAATAGCATTAATCAAGTGAGCATTAACCAAGTTTCGGGCGCTTTCCGGTAGTGGTCCGGTACCATTCTGATTTTTCTGATGATCTGATTTTTGATTTGCACCGCGTGAGACTCTGTATGAGGGCCGGATCCATTAAAACTGATCTGGACCATTCGCGAAAGTGGATGGATTTGTATACACACGGAGTGTCCACCATACCAAAAAACACGGGTTCTAAGCGTTATTTGCTTCGAAAAAGTTCATCGCATAGCAGCGTAATTAAATTTACTACTCAAACCAACATTACTTTTTGCACAATTACTACGAATGTCGCAAAACCTAAGGCACTTGTAGAATCCGCAATTAAATTGCAAACGTTGCAATAAGTAAGTTAGCCTATTTATACGATATAAAAACTGTAGATTGTCATAAGAGTAGCACAAAACGTTTGCAATTTAATTGCAGATTATAAAAATGCCATAGGTTTTACAAAATTCGCAATAATTATGTGAATAATCGCGTTAGTTTAAATGACGATCCCCTCCACGCTCTCAACGCTAGGCACATGAATACGCTGCAGACTAGCAAAGCTATGTATTCAGCTATGTTATTGATGCGGCAGCCATAACAGCCAAGGACGCGTACTGGCGCCATCTAGCTCCAGCTTGCAGGGCAGACATCCTCATATGACTAAGGGAAGAAGAGAGTATAGATATCAGAGAGAGGAAAAGCTTTAACCCACTTCGAGAAACAGTCTGTCACAACTCAGAGGTATTTATTGCCTAAAGAAGTAAGTGGAAAGGCACCTAAAATATCCATTTAAAGTCGTTCGAATGGAACTTCTGAATTGTAAATCTTCATCTCACCATTGCCTTTATCTGGAGGACCTTTCTTTGCAATACAAACTTTACAGGATTTACACCAATTTTCAACATCTTTTTTGCAAGAAGCCTAATAATAGTACATTGTACAACAAGGGGCGAAAATGGGCTTTTCCAAGCAAGGATGATGTTTGAGCACGAGTGGTAGTTGAGGACGCCGTAGGCCCAGTTTATAGGCGCCGAAAATGGTCTTTTTTATGCACGTGTTATAAAAAATATTTGTCATGATACGTGCAAGAAAAAGGCCACTTTTCATGCATGTAAAATGAATGGAAAATCGAGTTTTTCTTAGAAGCGGGAAAAAACTACTCCCTTGGGAGGAAAAAACTTTTTCCTTCCAAGGGAGTAAACTTTTCAGGAAAAAGTCTTTTCCTCCCAAGGAAGTAATTTTTCCTTACTCTGCAGCCTATCCGATGGATGTGTGTTTATATAAGTATTTTCAAAATTTTCAGAATTTTCAAAATTTTCAGAATTTTCAAAATTTTCAGAATTTTCAAAATTTTCAGAATTTTCAAAATTTTCAAAATTTTAAAAATTTTCAGAATTTTCAAAATTTTCAGAATTTTCAAAATTTTCAAAATTTTAAAAATGCGACGTTGCACGTCGCAGTTGCGCAAAGCGCGTGCCGCTGTTTGCGCGGCAAAGTTTTCTCGACGCAAGAAGACAAACGAAAAGCCGATCGGTTCTGGCAAGACCCGCGTGTTCTTGGACGCGAGCTATGTCCCGGGTATTCGTAGAAGTCGCCGACCGTTGCGAGCTCGAGAAAGAAGCTCTTGTGTGAATCTCGTTGGCGCAAAACGTCGCGCGAGTGAGTGCATTAGAGTGCGTGTGTGTGTGTGAGAGAGAGAGAGAGAGAGAGAGAGAAAGAGAGAGAGAGAGAGAGAGAGAGAGATATCGCGACGACCGCGCAGCGACAGCTGAGCGAGAGCCGAGTCGCGTGCGCACACATGTGTGTTAGAGAGAGTAAAAGAGAAAGCGAAGGAGACTAGTGCTACGTTAGAAGAGAGAGCTTCGGGACGAGCACTACATTAAGATTATTCCAGTATTACGTGCGTTTGAGCCCTGCGTGGCTACATTGCACGCAAGCGGCATCACTGCAACTGCGTTGTAGGGAAGGGCGGGGCGAAATACATGTGCAATAAACCATAACTGTTCTGTGTGATTATTTTTCCCTCTCCTCCTCATTCTCCCAAACGTCGGCGATCGCGCTAAATCCTACGATTTAAGAAAAGTCCTGGTGCATACGAGGCGCTAGGTGTTGCGCACCTATGCTAGAAGGCGAAGCGTCACAAAGAATACATATAACACTTTAGCTGTCTTACTTAGAAAAATAACAGCTACCAATTCATTGGGAAAAACTTAATAATGTGTTCAGAACATAATAGCCTCAATCTAACCTCAAGTTCCAAGGATAAAAGCTTGAGTAACTCTGCAAGGTTGCTTAAGTTAAACAAAGAAAATCGGAATATCTTAGGAGAGAACTACTGAAAGATTTATATGATAAAAATGCAGACTCAGTTAAAACAGATAGCAGTGAAGAGAGTGAGAGTGACTACATCCTAGTGACCACTGAAAATGTGCTTCTTAGACAATTAGTAAATGAATGAACTGAGAAAAATGAGTTGCTAAGGGATAAACTAAACAGAAGTTTAAGTTTCTTTGATATTGTAAAGCTAACCAAACCACAGCTAAAAATAATATCTAAGATAACTGTTAAAAACTCGAGTAAGAGTAACTTAAATATCGAAGTCAAAGTGATTGAATGCTTAACAGTGGATAAAACCATACAAACAAGGAATTTGATATAAACTGAGACACTTCTGAAGAATAAGCTCAATGGCCTATCCACAACTGAAAAAGAAGAACTAAAGAATCCAAAGGTCAAAATTGTAAATATAGATAACTACACCAACATGACTGTACAGGACATTGAAAATTACATCAACGTAAGAAACTGTAGTGGTCTATTAAGTAAGGGAAAAGTTTACACATGTATAAAAGCTCATACAAATAACAATCTTGATTTTGTTAGAAGTTCAGGCTGAACTGTACAAACATGTCACTGAAAGCAAATTCAAACTTTTTTGGAACATCAAATTTGCAAAGACCCGATAAACATAAGGCCATGCATCAAATGTGGATGTTATGGCCACAATGCAAAAAATGCTCAAATTTAACAATGTGCTTTAGATGTGCTGAACCACATAAAACAAGAGATTGTGTCAACCGTACAAAAAGGTACATTAACTGTGTTTTTAGTAATACTAAATATAAAACTAATCTTGAAAAAATCACTTTGCTATGGATCCTAACCTATCCATCATTCTTAAGAAAGATATTAATAGATATATCAATACGGCTGACTACCCTACGAGACCTACTCTATCAAGTGTGAATATGAATATGGATTTCCATCATCAGAAAGTATCAAATAGAACAAGCTCTGTGCTAACCGTAATTAAACAATTACCGTCTCAAAATAAACAAGATGAACAGAGCACACCTGGACAACTTCCACGAGACCAGCGGGCATCAAGAAACAAGAACCAATCGAATTAACAGTTACCTTTAACTCTAAGGGATAGAAAAGGAAAACCGACAAAGTCTGCAGGTACGTAAAATGGAGACCTTCGACTTCTTAGATATAATTCTTTACGTGCTTGAATTCGAAATTGTAGTCTAGAATAGCCAGAATATACCGGCGTATTCTTGGACTTGAAACTCTACAGCTAAACATGTATATCAGTGCTTTGTAATTAGTCTTCACCTCCACTTTAGCCCCTCTCAAATAATCATCGAATTTAGTATTATTGATAACAATGGCTAAAAGCTCCTTTGCAGTCGTAAAATAGGCTAATTCACTGTTTTTCCGGGTACGTCGAACGAACCTAACGACCTTTTCTACTCCGTTTTCATATCTCTGCGACAGGGCTCCTGCGATCGCAAAGCCACTGCTGTCACTTCTCAGAATGTAAGGTTTAGTGGGATCTGAGTGTGACAGTGTTGCATGCAGAAAATCATTTAACTGTCTCTGATTCTTGGTATTGGAAATTCTTGTATCAGATCGACCTTCTTTTCTTGAGGTTTGATGTTTTCTGGAGTCAAAATAAACCCAAGAAAATCCACCTCTTGTCTAAAAATCCACCTCTTTTCTTTGAGCTCAGAGAAAAATTATATTCGTGCAACTTCTCGAATAATTCTTCTAGGTGTCTTAGATGTTCATCTTCTGATTTTGAAAAGCACAGGATATCGTCTACAAAATTAATTATATTACGTCCTGATCCTCTGATTACAAAATCAAGACCTTTCATTAAGACATAATAAGAAGAAGACGGCCATATTGGTACCGCATTTCCGCCAACTTCGGACGACGCAACCAGTACGCAAAGTCATCACGGGAGTCGACGGCACCGGCGTAAACGAGGTTTGAATTTAATTCTCGCTCTTTTTCTCTCGCTTGCTCTGTCTCGCTCTCGCTCACTTGGCGTCGTTAGGCCACGTCGAGGCAGCGGCAGAGCGGTGTTCGCTTTTAGTCTCGCTCTCTCTCTCTCTCTCTCTCTCTCTCTCTCTCTCTCTCTCTCTCTCTCTCTCTCTCTCTCTCTCTCTCTCTCTCTCGTTCGTGCATTCGCACTAGCAGCTGTGCGCAGTTCATCGGCGGGCGCAAGCTCGCTCGCTCGACGCGACGTCCGTTGCTCGGCTCGCCGTCCGGACGGGACGGACATTTTCGCTGTCGTGCGTCGTTAGGCCGCGGGGGCCGCACCACACAGCGCATTTCTTCGGGCATTGGCGTCTCGACGGCCATATTAATTAGTGTCCGTGTGTATGAGGACCCTCGGCGGCACTTAAGTATCGTTTTTATTTTTTTTACTCACTCTCTACTCGTAGTTCGATCGCTGCTAGAATTTCTGAATCAAGTATTATTCGTATTTGATCGAGTAGGTACTCTGTAACAATGGCTGATGCGGCTGCAGAATTAGTTAAACAGAAGCGCATAAGCGGGTTCTTGCTGAATTTCAAACGCAACACGACAAGATTAGCGGCATCTGCTCGCACGCTGCCGCACATGCGCACGCGTTTGAGTTTGTTAGAGTCGTATTGGTCCGAGTACACTCAAAGGGATCTGGTCCTGCAAGCGAATAGGTCGGCTTCCAAAGGCGAGGCGTACTTCGAGAACGACGAGTATCTCTAAGTTGAGTTATGTGGAGAGTAAAGCGGATGTGCTTCAGTCAATTGAAGATTTGGAAATCGCCGCGAGGCCATCGGTAACCGCTGCAGGCGCGCAAAATAATCAGGCCGTACACGGACCGCCTGTTCCGGGTCCGTCGGAGTTCGCGAACATGCCGAAATGTCAAATACCGAAATTTTCCGGAAAAGCCGAGGAATGGGAGACCTTCAAGGAGCAGTTTTCTTCGATGGTGAAAAACAAGGTCAACTTACCGGATGCTATAAAGATCCAATATTTAGTAGACTCGGTGGAAGGGCCTGCAGCGCTCAGAGTAAAGGGTCTTCCGTTGACGCGAGCTAGTTTTGAGTTGACTTGGCAAAAATTTATGGGCAGGTACGATAACCCCACGAGACGCATGCATACGTATATGGAATTGCTGATAGATATGAAATCGGTTAAGCGGAAATCTTCGGGAGAGTTGATCGAGTTACTGGATAAGGCGGAAGCCGCGCTTAAAACCTTCAAGGATGTAGGTTGCCCGTGCGAACATTGGGACAGTTGGCTTATCCATATGGTCGAGCGCAAGTTGGATAATGAGACGCGAGAAGGGTGGCGTATTTCGCAAGAGTCGGTGATAGGTTTATCGACATTTTCAGCTCTCACAAATTTTCTCGAAACTCGTGCGTACTCGCTTGATCAAGATGCAGATGGTGATGCGGAGTCGCCTACCAAACAATCTAGTCAGAAGGGTAATGGTTCGAATCGTTCGTCTCGGCGTGAGTCAGTCTCAGTCAACGAAACTAGCACGTCGTTTGCTAAAGGCAATTGCAATGCCTCTGTAAAATGCAGCTTATGTAGGGGTCCTCATCAGCTTCAAGCGTGTCTAAGGTTCAATGGTATGTCGACTTCCGCTCGTTTTGAACATTGTAAAAAGGAGAGATGTGTCTCAATTGTTTGAGATCTGGACATTTTTTGGCTGATTGCACCTCTCAGAATCGTTGCGCCAATTGTAAGGGCAGACACCACACGAACATTCACTCGGATTGACGACAAGGAGGAGAGGCTGCGGATTCTTCAAATTCAACAGGTCAGAAGAGCTCTTCTAGCGCGCCTGGCAAGTCAAGTATGCTGGAGGTATCAGCAAGTACAACAGAGGTGGGTAGGACCCGGTTTATGGCCACAGCCAAGGTCTTACTTCAATCAGTAGATGGTAATTCGATGTACGCTAGATAATTGATTGATCCGTGTGCAGAGGTCTCTTTTGTCACGCAAAGAGTTGTGCAATGTTTGTCCGCAAAGATTAAGCCTGTTTCTGTGTCTGTGGTTGGTGTCGGTGCAGGTCCTTCTGCGGTGTCAAAGGGTGAAGTTTTTCTTCAATTAAGGTCCAGGTTGAACACAGAATTTTGTTTGGAGTTTTCGGCGTTGATGTTGAGAGAGGTAACGGGATTTTTGCCGCGAGAGGAGGTCGTAGTCTGCAATTGGGATCACATCTGGGGCTTGCAGCTTGCTGATCCAGATTTTGCTTGCTCAAAGCGGATAGACTGCGTGCTCAGCGGGCCGGGGCTCAGAGTTGGTGCAACTGATACTCCTGTTGCTCAGGAGACCATTTTTGGGTGGATTTTGACGGGTAGAGTGTCTTCTGCTCCTGAGTCTGATAGAGCTCAGAGCGCTCAGGCCTGTCATGTGAAAGTAGAGCCATCAATTTCGACGTTAATAGAGAGGTTTTGGGAAATGGAGGAGATTTCCACCTCTAAAGTTTTGTCCGAGGAGGATCAGTATTGCGAAGATTATTTCGCAGATACTGTTTATCGAGATTCCAAGAGTAGATTTGTCGTTCGCTTACAATCCTCTGAGAGGTTGTCAGAGGTTTGTTTTGCACACACGAGGCAGATTGCTGTGGCATGTTTGCTCCGCTCAGAGAAGCGTCGAGCGCAGGAATCTAGGGTAGATAGTGCCTATAGGAAATTCATGGAGGAGTATTTGACATAGATAGTTCGCATCGAAAGCACAATACGTTCTATTTTACTCATCACCCAGTTTATTCGGCTGAGATGGGGCCGGAAGGCAAATTTCGTGTGGTTTTTAATGGTTCCTTTGGAAAAATATCGGTGAACGACGTTCTTCTAACGGGTCGCAAATTGCAGTCGGATGTCACGATTATTATTTCGATGTGGAGATTTTTGAAGATTGTATTTACGGCTGATATCGTCAAGGAATTTAGGCAGATCCTCATTCACCCAGATGACGTTGATTGGCAAAGAATATTCTGGCGATCTGACGTTTCGAAACCTATCGAAGATTATAGGTTGTTGACGGTTACGTATGGTACGCGCTCCGCTCCATACCTCTCAATTCGAACTCGTCTTCAGCTAGCGAGTGAGGGAAGTGTAGAGTTTCCCTTAGCTGTGCAGTTGCTCAGACACAATATGTATGTAGATGATGCGTTTGTAGGCGCTGACAATGAGCCTGAGGCCATTGAGATTCGGAATCAGCTGATCAAGCTTCTGTCATCAGCAGGTATGGAGTTGGGTAAATGGGCGTCAAACAGTTCGGCTATCGTGGAGGATATCCAGGCGGAAAAGCAGAAAGAGTTTGCTGTCGAATGGGATGAGGCAGTTTCTGCTTTGGGCCTAAAATGGACACCATTGAGCGATTCGTTTCGTTTCGAGGTTAAGATTCCAGTTTCGCCAAAGGTTGTGTCAAAGAGATCGATTCTGTCAGAGATTTCGAGATTGTTTGATCCACTTGGTTGGCTGTCACCTGTAATAGTCAGGGCCAAACTCATGATCCAGGATTTGTGGATTAATGGTATCGACTGGGACTCACCTCTCACCGGAGAACTTCTAGATCAGTGGCAAGCGTTGAGATCTGATCTTCCTGACTTGACTCAGTTGCGCATTCCTCGTTGGTTTGGCTCTTGCTCGCAAACATCATGAGAGTTGCATGGGTTTCTGACGCATCTCAGAGAGCTTTCGTTGCTGCAGCGTATATGGTAATACCAGGGCAGAAATCGGCGTTGATTATGGCCAAGACTAAAGTAGCTCCTATTAAGACGGAGAGTTTGCCTCGATTGGAGTTGTGTGGCTCGGTGTTGTTAGTTAGATTGTTGAAGCACCTTTTAGATGGAGTTTTATTGAAGCCTGTATCAGTGCACTGCTAGACAGACTCCAAGGCAGTTTTAGATTGGTAGAATGGCCACCCATCGAGATGGCAGACTTTCGTGACAAACAGAGTGAGTGAGGTGATCACTACTCTGCCTGGGGTGCAATGGCGTCATGTTAAGTCCGAAGACAATCCAGCCGATTGCGCAACGTGAGGGTTTTCGTCGGAGCAGCTTCAGCAGTCTTCCCTGTGGTGGGAGGGACCTGAATGGATCAGGAATGATTGGAGGAAGGTAATTGATAGATTGCCCGTGGATGTTTCGCCAGATGTAGTAGATGCACTGGTTTCTGTCGAGAAGAAGGTTGACGAGAATCAAGAGTCACAATCGCTGTCTTATTTGGAGAAGTTTTCGAGTTTTTCAAAGATGTTGTGGATTTTGGCTTGTGCTTACAGATGGCGTTCGAATGCGGTCAAGCCCAGAGGAAATCGCTGCACTGGTCATTTTACTGCTGAGGAGATGGAGGCTGCTCGAGTCGGTCTGATTCGTTATGTGCAAAGTCAGCACTACGAGGAGGAATTGCGGTGTCTCAGAAGTAAATAACGGTTGTCATCTCGCAGTCACTAGCTGCGACTTGTACCATTTATTTGTCCACAGGACTTGCTCCGAGTTGGAGGCCAATTGCAGCATTCGTTCTTGCAGTACGATGAGAAGCACTCGATTATACTGCCAGACTCTTCATGGAGGTATCCAGCTGATGCTCAGTTCTCTCAACAGGACGTATTGGATTTCACGTGGGTTAAGAGTTGTACAGGGAGTTTATCGGCGCTGCCATAGATGTATTCGCTACGCTGCTCAGAGTGTACAGCAGCAAATGGCACCGCTTCCATCATATCGAGTTACTCCCCAGCGAGTTTTCGCATACACCGGTCTGGACTATGCGGGACCGTTTCCTATATTGTTCTCCAAGGGCAGAGGTGCCAAGTCTACAAAGGGATATATAGCGATCTTTGTGTGTATGGTTGTTCGAGCCGTTCATATTGAAGTTGTGTCAGATTTGTCCACTGCTGCGTTTCTAGCAGCGTTTCGCAGATTCACCGCTCGGCGTGGACTTTGTAAGATGGTATTCAGCGACAACGGCACCAACTTCAAGGGCGCAGCCACAGAAATTGACAAGTTATTCCAACGGGCTTCATCAGTATCGCAGGAGGTGGCAGCTGCATTGGCGAAGGACGGTATAGTATGGTCTTTTATACCTCCTAGAGCTCCTCATTTCGGAGGACTATGGGAGTCGGCAGTGAGAAGTTTTAAGCATCACTTCAAATGTGTCATTGGAGACACGTCATTAACGTTCGAGGAAATGTCGACAGTTGCTGCTCAGATCGAGGCATGCTTAAATTCTCGGCCGCTCTGCCCACTGAGCTCTGAGTCCACTGATTCGGTGGCGCTTACGCCTGGTCACTTTCTTGTGAACGCTCCTCTCAATGTATTACCCGAGCCCTTTGAAGACGTGAATCTAAAATCTCGCACTTGCAGGTGGAAGCTACTCTCGGTTATGAGAAACCATTTCTGGGAGCGATGGCGACTGGAGGTTTTGCATCATTTACAGCAGAGAAACAAGTGGCTGACTCCTGGACGACAGTTGGTCGTGGGCGACTTGGTGCTTGTGAAGGACGAGCTCTGCCCTCCATCCAAGTGGCCACTGGGTCGAATTACAGCGGTACATCCAGGGAAAGATGGTCTAGTTCGAGTCGTTACCATCCGTACTGCCAATTCCGAGTTCCAGCGACCAGTTGTGAAGGTCATCTTTCTGCCCTCAGACGAGAGTGCGCAGAGGGCAGTCTCCAGCCTTCAACCTGAGTCCAGTCAAGACTGAAGAGTTTCCCAGTGTCATTAATCGAAGATATTTTCACACAACACCTACACTGTAAACTCACTTAGCTCGTGAATAGATAGCATCCTAGTCGAATGTTTAAATGTAGATTCATTAGAGTCAAGTTTTTATTTTGTTCTTTAGTATTAGCTTGCTAGAAATTTTGCATTAGATTATTCAAGAATATAGGCGAATTTAACCTTGTATCAAATTTTATTGTAATGTTGTTAAACTTAAAGCATTGTAAACTTATTGTTGATCGACTGTTCGTTAAGGAATTGATTCCAAAGAAATTTAGTGAGAACAGTTCGATCGGTAGAGTCATGGTAGGGATTAGCTTCTTTCGAAGTAGACTTTCCTATCTTTAAATTTAATTTATTGTTATTGCCGGTCTCTTTATTGCTGCGAGGCAGCAAGAGAGACGGTATGTTCGAATATTAGTTTAATATGCAAAGAGAGAGCGAGAATGTTCGAGAAGCTTGTCACCTTAAGTTCAAATTCGACGGTTTTCGCTAGCCCGCACGGTACCAATGAGGTTGCCATGGCAACGCGCGCTCACTCGCTCCTACTCTGTCTCTCTCCGCCTGTTTCGCGAGCGGTCTTCTCCCGCTTTCACTGATTTGTGTTATTCAGTTATCGTATTGCCGAAGCGCTGTGAGGACTCGCCTCACAGTGACGACCGTTAAACAATATCGTTTGTTAACGCGTCAGTACTTTTAACACTGTAGCCTCCCTTTCTTTTCCGTAGTTTAAACACTTGTAAATACACTCTATCTTTCAATAAATATCAAAGCCTTTTCTTACGGCATATTAATTCAAGTTAACGGTTGAGGGTGTTTTTGTTTATTGCCAACTAGTCCTTCGAGATCCACAAGTCTCTAACATCAGTTCGAGAGACTATAAATACCAACATTACCTCTAAATGTACCTACGCTGCCTTGCGCGTTAATAGCATTTTGCTTCTGGTTATACTGAATTAATCGATTATATTATCAATTATTGATTATTTTCTAGTTTACGAACAATGTAGATGCGGTAGCACTAGTTCGAAAATTCATCTACTCTGGCCTATGGATTTTGTCTGGTACTGGCTACCGGACTTTCTCTGGTCAGGACTACTTGACATGCTTATTAAAGCAACTCCGGTAGTGGCTACTGGACTCTCCGGTAAACCTAAATTTGTTTTTTTTTTTTTTGTTCTCAGTGTATAAGCTAATCAAAGCTTTTCTCGCATCCAGGCAAGGGCATACGAACCCATCTTTTTTTACTAGAGTAACGACTGGACTCATATATCGAGTGTTTGATCGTCTTTATAAGATATTATATATCCCACTTCAACATTTTCTTTATCATGTCCCTTACAGCTTCTCTGTCATTTATCGGAATCGGGTAAGGTGGCAAAAAAATGGTGAATAGACCTTGAACTTGATCCGGTATTCGTAACCTTTGAATAAACCAGGTTTTTTATTGAATACCTTTTTGTGCTTATAAATAAGCATTCTTACTTTGACTAGTGTTGTTGGATTTTCACTGGTGCAGTCTTTTAATTCTGCCTCTAATTTTTTATCTGTAATCTTATACTTATCGTTGTTTTCTAATGATTCTGAATTTCCTTGCAATTTTTTTCTCGGAACGTTTGTTCGTTTGAAAATTCCATTGGCACTTCCAGAGGAAAACAAAAAACTTTACGATTATCGTATTTATACTCCTCTGAATTTCATTGATCTTTACTGTAATCTTCATATTCATCGTCGCTTTAATGAGATGATGATTGATTTCTTCGGGATTGATTTTTCTATTCGTGTAAAATAAGATCTCTTCATCCTTCTCTACCTCTCTCAATTCGATGATTCCCATATTGACATATTGATATCTCAAACTCTCGTAGAGCGTCCATTCCAAGAATGCACTCTATCGATGGACTAGAAATTACTATAGAATTGAGATTTTTCTCATGTTAGTGACCCCCATTTGTACTTCAGCATGGAATTGCTTTAATCTCACCGATTGCGCACCAACTACTCCCTTTATTATTTGTCCAACAATTTAGAGGATTAGGCATTTCTTCAGTTTCTCCGCGTGTGCTGTTAAATTCTTCAGATACGCACGTTACCGGACTTTCTGTATTTATCAGAGAACGAGCATCCATTTTTTTCAACAAAATTTTAATCTCAGGAACATTTGCTACTTGTCTTGATTGAATAATTTTCTTATCTGAATCGTCTAGTAATGATCCTCTCGGGTCTTCAAAAATTGCTGCACTTGCTGCGACTAAGGTTAGTTTCCCAACGTTAATCCACATGTTTCTTTAGGACTTTTCAGGATATCTTAGTCTAAAGCGTGAATGTTGTTTTTGTCTTTTGGTTTGGTTCCTGTTTCCTGGTGACCAAAATTAGTTACGTTATCCTTTGGCCCATGCTAAGTTCCTGCAGGATTGCTTGTCTAATGCGGGGCAGCCATCCAATTTACTTGGATTTTCTGCTCTTGTTGTTGCGGATAACTGTTAACTTTATTATCGGCCAAGATCTGAAAGATTTTTGTGGATTTTGAGAGAATTTTGGTTGTCCTGCACTCTCCGCTTTCTTGGACGTATCCCCGTCTTCACAACTCAACAATTGTAGCAGTATGGATTTCTTTTCAATCTTTTAAGTAAAAACTTCGAACTTGATGTCTTTCTTCTTTCTCGGTCAAGCCCGCAACGTCTATTGGTTGGCTTAACAGTTCTGTCGTGTAGTCTACTCGGCTTTTTTTATATTTGGATCATATTTTCCAAATTCGAGCTTTCTTTATATTTGATCTGTGATCTCGGAGTTCCAGAATATCTCTCAAATTCTTTATTGAATTTCTCATACAAGGTTATTGAACTTTTGACCATATCCCACCAACTAGTGGCTGAGCCTTGCAAGGATCTCGCAAGCACATATTTTATGCTTTTCAGTGCCGTTTCGTCGGGATTTGTGTAGCTTCGCATTTCTCTAAGAAATTTAATTGGTTTCTCGTGCAATTCACCCTTGAAAATTGGCACGAACACTTTTTATCTTTGAATTATTGATTAAGAGAGCCTGCTTTCTGCTGGAAATTTGCTGTGAGCCGACGTCACACTAGGAGAACATATCCTCCAATTTTTGTCTATGTGGCGGGTCCTCTTATATGTTGATGTCCTCCTAATTGGAGATGTTGACGACCTGCTCAAAGATTTATTTAGAGTTAATGCTCTTATTTCTTTCATATCTACGGATTCATTAGAATGAACCGAGCCAGCTCTGTGTCTTCTGCTAGACCTGGGTAAGCGTTCAATATTCTCAGGTTGTTTATTCAACAAAAAGGCGTTAACTTTAACTTCCTTGAGATTCTTGGACATTCTTACTAGATTAACCAAATTATTCTCATGCTATCCATCAGATTTTTGTTTACGTTTTCTAGAAAGGCCACCCTTTCCTCTAATACTGTTACTTTCTGATTTGCCCTATTGTCAAACATCTTTTGCAAGTTATTTTGCATGGAACGTTGGAGTATTCTCTTAATTCTTAAATCCATCAACTCCTCCAAAACACGTTTGGCACTAATCATCAAATTATAGCCGGTCTCAATGTCTGCTCCTAAATCATCTGAAAGTTTTTTGATGATTTGGACTTCTGATGTTAAATCTTGGATCTTGAGCTTCAACTCATTTAGTATCTTGAAGGCTTCATTGTGATTCCTTATACACAAGTTTCGAGTTTCTTTATCTCTCTCCTCGTACCTTTTGTTGATCTGTCTCTCTCATTTAAGTTTACTTTGCCCTTAAGCTCCTCTATCTGATCTACTGCTGATTGATAGTTCGTTTCGGCTTTTTCAATACTTTTGTGCACGTCTTTAATCGCTTCCTCGTTCTTCTCAATATACGATAATACACATTGCATGTTCTCATGCAATTGCTCACTGAAACCGATCGCTTTAGGCTCCAGTGATGACTTATTTCCGGCATCTTCTTTGAATTTAATAAAAGACTGTTCGAGTTCGTTATGCCGTTCTGACATTTAATCGAGCACTAATTCTAACTGCTTATTCTTACGTGTTTTAACTATTTTGACTCTTGCTTTTATATTTATCTCAACTAATACACGCAATGTCAGGTTGTCCCTGTGACAGAAATTTTCTTACTCTCAACTTAATCCATACAACATTATAAGTCATTGACCATAAATTAAATTTCAAGCCAGAGTATCACTAATGCAAATGAGATTTTCAAATATTGCGACCACGTAAGGATTTTGAATAAGCTTTTTATTGTCAATCTTCAAAAAGAGCAAATGTAGAATTTTCTCTCCGTGTATATATATATATATATATATATATATATATATATATATATATATATATATATATATTTGCTTACCTTAACAATCCTTTATCGCCATGTTTTTCCACTTACCGTTTAATTCAGTGGCAGAGCTCGCGTCTTCCCACTCAAAGGTGAGAAGCCCGACTTGAGTAAAATTTCTTTTTTATCCGTCTGTACGCTCCCTATATCCTAAAAATTGTTTACTTTTTATTTATCCGCTTACTCCTATAATATAATTCCTCTGAAGTTAGTCCCTGCAATTTATTCTTTCACATAGATACTCAGCCATTAAATTCCTGTTTTATAAGTCACAGTAAAACCAATGGTACAGAGGTCTCTTTTGAACAAATGCCAACGAATAATCTAGTCGAATTCTTTTCCTGCCTTCCTAGTCACACAGTACAGCAACGGTAATTTTAAATTCCAATATGGCGATGTGTCGTGTCGTGTCTTGACGCCGCGAAACCCGAGATTTGAGCGGGAATCGCGCGTCTCTTTCTTTTAGCGCTGTCACAGACGCACACGTCTGCAACGCGAGCTGCGAGACGAGTCAGCGATAAGAGTCCGCAGAGCCGTACTACGATGCATAGCGTCCGAATGCATCGTAGACGTTAGCTTAGTGGTTAGAGCTCCCGCTTGTTAATCTCGGGGTCCGCGGTTCAAGCCCGCGTCTACTCTTTTTCGCTTTCCGACTCGTCTCCTCTCCGTCCGTTACAGCGCCTAAACCCTATAACTGCGGATCAACTTTTGCTCTCACTTTTGCCACAAATTTCTTTTTTTTCGGAATTTCCACTTAGAATTCTTAATAAGTTTATTGATTATGATGGCTTAATAAATTTACTAACAATAGTCACTTCGATGAAGGATTCAGTTCAAAATATACATTGTAAATAAGTACATTTTAAATAAATTTTTTATGATTTGAATTTTCAATTATATAAAAGTTGACATTATTAAAATATTGTAAATTATATGTTATAACATTCTTCAAGGAAAAAGTGTAACGGCTGCCAGTGCAATTAATGCGCGTCGAACACGTTACGACGTCTCTCCAGGACAGAATCAATATGCTGTATAATACTTCCTTTGTTACAGCTTCTAAAGGCGCACTGTTGTCAAGACTTGACAACAGTGTGTCGGAGGGCATAGGTAAACCTGTGCTTGCGCTAGCGAGCCATTCCGAGTCTGTCTTCGTTCCGCTCAGCATCGCGAATAGACACTTTGCATGTGTGATTAATTGTGAGACAATTGCGAGGTCAATCGAACCAGGACAATTCGTCCGAGACCATCTTCACGAAGGTCAAAGAGAGAATTGTAGGTACCAGTTTTTAAAAACTCCTGATTATTCGGGCGACTTTAAGCTTCCTCTCGCTGTCTTTCACCTCGATCGTGTGTTGGTAGTCATCCGCCCATCAGGCGCGTTGTGTACTCCAAAACATCTATAAATAGTTTAAGTTTTACACTAACCCAAGATATTGTTATTGACTAATCCTGGACCCTGCCACCTCCGCGGGCTCGTGTGCACGCACGAGCATATCTGAATCAGCCGAGCCGTGCCTTCTGCATTCCCGACACATTATTAACGATAATAAACATGGCTCTTCTAGACCTGTTTATAATAGCAGCGAGTAGTAATAAAGCTGATGTTATAACAGATATATTTCAACAATTGTACAATGAACCATATAATTAATTTGTTTATCTGTATATTTCTGAATTTAATAAAACAATAACATGTGTCAAAATATATCGGCGGTCTTGCTAATGATCGTGCAGTGCAAGTAAATTATTGCTATATTATTCTTACATTTATTTCAAAATATTACCTATATATATATATATATATATATATATATATATATATACTAGTGGGGCTCCGCCCCCCTGCTCGCTTCGCTCGCCAACCCCCTATTGTAGTTTCTGTGTGATTTTATCTTCAAAATTTTATTTTCATGAACTGATAATTATGTTCTGGATGGTTGAAAATGATCGATCTTATTGTATAAGAAAACCTGTTACTGGAAGTAAAAGTATTGTTTAACATTGAACTTCTACTATTAATGGCATTTAAAATAGTTTTAGCTAGTTTTTGAAGTTTTCTGACGCTTGAAATTCATCATTTGAATTTATATATATATATTTTTTTTAAATTAATTTTAATTTTTTTTAATGTTCTTAATGTTTAAATCTTTGTGCCGCAAAAGGCATCTATAAAATGATAGACTTTTCGAGTTGCGCGCCATTAGGAGACGTGAGGTGATCCTGAAAATTAAATTATTTGGAAAACTGTCTCTTTATTCTGTCTCTCTAGTTCTGTCTGACTACTCATATTACCTGAAAATTCATCGAGGTCTTTGATCTCGCTTATCTTGTCCATTTTGTTGTTTATTCAATCAGTGAATCATCTATAATGATTATACTTTATGATGGTTCTTTGAGTTCTTTGAACTCAATTATTCCCTAACTTATTTACACGTTATTAATAATTAACTTTAATCTTATAACTTAAATAAAATTAGAGATCTTCAATATCTGGTTCTCTTGGAACTGATACTTCTTACCTTAACCTAAACCTTAATTCTATTTAATATTATCCAATTTAAATCTATTTAATCATAATATGTTATAAATTTGTATTTAATTGGACTGTTAATGCGGCCTTATTTTACTACGCAATAGCGTTGTGAAAGTATGACGGTCTCAAGCCCGATAACGCAGAGAGCAGTCATGTTATTTGGTGGGGGGGGGGGGCCAGGCGGGGGGGTGGTGGGGGGGCGATGGGGGGGGCGGTGGGGGTGGTGGGGGGTGGTGGGGGGGTTTTTGAGATTTTCGAAAATAACAGAAAAATGAAAGAATTTTACGTGTTTTGGTGGGGGGGCCAAGGTGGGGGGGTGGTGGAGGGGAGTCTTGCCAAAATGACTATATAATATAGGAAGATATATATATATATATATATATATATATATATATATATATATATATATATATATATATATATATATATATATATATATGAGTGGGGCTTCGTCCCCTGCTCGCTTCGCTCGACAAACCCCCATTTTGTGTGATTTTGATTTTTAAAATTTTATTTATATGATCTATAGGTTGAAATTACTTTCGGAAATAAATTGATATAGTTATAGGAGCAAATTTTCGGAAAATTATTTTTATTTTAAAAAATCGTAGTAGAAATACTATATAGCAGAAACTATTAAATCATACAATATTAATTCAGTTCAACAACAAGCGTCTATCCTAATTTATACCACCTATACAAATCTTTAGAACGCCAACCTGCGGTCTTGGGTTGTTTTTTAAGGTTAGAGACGAATCTTTGCTTAGTTGACTAAAAATAATATCAGATTGATTTGATAATTGTAGTTATAAGATGTAATATCAAAATATAATTAAATATTTATAGCAATAAATAGTGTAACTACATAAATAAATACATAACTATCTATAAAATACATAAAATGTATTCTATAGATGGTCCTGGAGGTTCTGGAAAAACATTTTTATGTAAAACTTAAATTTATTATTTTATTTCTCAAAATAAAAAAATTTTTTAATGGCATGGACTGGAATAGCTTCAATATTACTCCCTAAGGGTATGACTAGTCATAGAACTTTTCGTTTACCTTTAGATTTTACCAATATTGAAACCGCATTTTTACAATTTAAATCTGATAAACAATAATTACGAGAAGTAGATTTAATTATTTAGGATGAAGCCTCTATGATTCCTAAAAAACTTAAGAAATAGTCGATAAAACTTTACGTGATATATGTGATAATGAAGTTCCCTTTGGGAATAGATCATTAATTATAGGAGGAGACTTTCGGCAATTTCTTTCTGTTTTAAAAAATGGTAGTAGAAGCATTATTATAGCAGAAACTATAAAATCATCATACCTTTGGTCATATTTCCATATTTTAAAATTAAATATAAATATACGTTCATTTAATGAAAATATTTTGAAATTGTTGTTAAGAATTGGAGAAGGAAAAATCAAAACATTTTAAATTCCCAAAGAATGGAAAACGAATAATATATGTTCAAAAATTTTTGGAAACAAGATTCATTTTTCATTAAATAGCGTAATACTCACCTCTCATAATGAATACACTTATTTTTTAAATAATAAAATTTTAAATCAAATGGAAGGGGAGAAAAAAACATATTATAGTATAAATACTGCAGCGTATAAAGGTGTCGATAAGTCTGATGACAGTATTTATATAAATTTTCCAATCGAAATATTAAATAGCATTCGCAAAGGATTAATACCTCATGAACTTAATTTAAAAATTGGTCCAATTGTTATGTTAATAAGAAACTTAAGGAGGTTCGATACCAAAATGAAAATGGTAAAAAAGTTTTGAAAACAATTGAAATCTGTTAATAAACATGCGAGAAGCCTGCTGGTGAAATATGAAATCAATAGCCAATATAATTTTGGCAATAATTGAGTTCAAAGATAGTCTCTTATACACAGGCTCTTATTAGAGCCGTGAAAACACTTTTCATCGAACGTGAATATTGCTGTCAAAAAAGGTTAGACCCGCAAAAATAAAATTGTAATTGAAGAAATAAATATTTCTGAACATTTTAAAACAATAAAAACATGCACTTACAATGTAGTTATTGAGATAATGGAACTAAAAGAGAACGTTTTGACGAATTTTAATAAACATCTGATCCAATGGACGGAAATATGGCAACGCTGTACGCTGTATTCAACGCTTCGACTGGCGCGCTATATTTGAATAACTCGCTTAGTATAAAATGATTCCATTCGAAAATATAGCAATAATTATTAGATTTGTCGTTGTTTAATGAAATATAAATAATAATTCGGAACAAAATCGTAACTTTTCTTAAATATAAATTAAATTTATACATTCTTCATATAGCAATTGTTCGTTACTTAAATAACTTAAAATACTATTTAATACTTTCTTACTCTTTATTATTTGAGGTTTCCCTTCTATTCTTTGCTCGAATAAATCACGTACATGTTTTTCACTTTTCTTGTGCTCTTTTAATAATGACTCGTGAGAAATAGCGGCATAGGCCATTCTTTTCAACATAGGTTTCGATACTACATTTACCAGAGGATTTAAACTTTGTAGATAAATTTGACTACTTTTATCTTTAGCCATTGATTGAATTTTTCTAATAATATCACATCGCACATGGCATCGCATTTTTGGTAGACAAGTTCATTAACTCTTTGGCTAAATTAGTTAATTTAAATGCACCTTTTTCTTTCCTATCCGGAAATCTCTTTTTAAATAAATTCAAGCTATCAGTGAATCCTGCAATGACTTTGCTGAATTCTTCTGTTAACGCAACTTCTTTTATTTTTATTAGAAGTCGGGAAGAATCGAAATTGCAATTATGTGCAACTAGTATGCAGGGCTTGTTTATCTCGCTTAAAAAAGTTAACAAATCGCTCAAAACTAATCTTATAGGTGACGATTGCACTCTTACTCCACAAAGATACAAATCACAGCCTTCGTTTGATAATCCGTGTACAGCAGAAGCTTTTGGATTAATGCTTTTTGTCGAGTTAGCATATTTATTAAAAACTGAATTGCTATACTTCACAGCTACTTGCAGAATGTCGTCATTCATAGAAAAGCCACCGGTTTCCAAATCAAAGGAAACTATCGTTGTAGAATGATTAGCCTGATATAGAATATTATCTTCAAGTTCGTTGCTAACAGTACCAATTTCAATGTCAGTAGCCTCAGGCATCTTCAATAAACTCATTAAGTTGGCCCTTCAATAGCCTCACGTTGATTTTTCAACTGAGCTCGATTTTTTTAAGAGTATGTCGATGTAACTTAAAAGCAGGTGTTTTAGCTTTCTGAGATCGTATTTTGGCAGATTTTGCGATACGTTCAATGTGTTTGGATAGATGAGATCCAGGACTCAAGTTCCAATTTTGCAATGCGTCTTTAACATAATTCTCACCTATATTTTTCTGCGCTATGTCACTGGCTACTCGATAGTCATATGATTCTGGGCAGTCATACGGTACAGCTTTTGAAGCTTTTCTGGAAATTATATTGATCAAACTCTCGCTTGCTTGCGTTGAAGCACAACACATATAAGTTTCAGCATTATCAGCTAACTTTTGAAAAACATTTTTCAGTTCCTGAAAAAAAAAATTCATTTTTTAAACCTCCATTTATAGTTCGGTGCTCGTAGTTTTTTTTGTCCTTTATAAATCCGCACCAGACACTACAGTTATCATGAATATTGAACGCATGGTAAGGAATATTTTTTACAGCAGCTGACATTGTTACAACATTGCCACGATTGTCCACATTCTATCTGTTTCATACGCCTTTTATACTGCTTTTCAGTCATTATTTTTCCTTTGTATTTTGGATGCTCGTACATGTTTACGTTGAAGAAACTCTAGACGAACTGAGCACAATTGAGCCAACGTATACGACCACGCGACACTGAAATGCAGCGTTGCCAGATTTCGCCCGTAGTTTTAGATGCTCTTAATTAATAAATAAGCACTTTTATTTAAATAAAAAGTTATTTGATGTACATTTAACACGAAAAAGAGATGCGAGCTATTATTTGTTGTACAAATTCATTCGTAAATAGCATTATTTTTTCGCTCAGATTCATTTGTTCAAGGTTGACACTACCACGAGGCTCCTGTGTATAAGCATAGGCGTACCCCGCGCACCTCCTGCCCCGCAAGTGATCTATCGAACTCCTTAAGTATAGCAGATGGTTTATGTAATGGAACACGATTAAAAGTTAGCAAATTATTTAATTATAATATTGAAGCAGAAATTATAACTGGAGACAAAATTGGGAATAAAGTTTTTATACCTAAAATTACTTTAAATAACGGAAATTCGTCTTCATTGCCATTTATTTTATATAGAAAACAATTTCCTCTAGTCTTGGCATTTGCTATGACTATTAATAAATCTCAAGGTCAAAGTTTCGATAACGTAGGATTATACTTAAAAAAAACATTATTTTCTCATGGCCCATTGTATGTAGCTTTATCTAGATGCGAAAATCCTAATCAATTGTTTATTCAAATTAAAAATGAAAACTGTTCAGAAATCAAAAACATAGTTTGGAATGAAATTTTTGATAAAAAAATAATTTAATTCATAGAAAATTAGCAATGAAATTGTTTAAATATATGATTTAACAGAAATTGATAAAATAATGATGCACTAATATGTTTAATGTTACTACACTTTTTTATAAAAAATAATTTCAGCATGGAATGGAATCCGATTTCAAATTTTGTGATCCAAATGGACAATACGGATTATCTACGTGAAGTAAATAATCAAATTACAAAACATGAACGCGATGAGGTAAATCATAAAAATTATTTGATTCATTTGCTACAAGAACATGACAAAAATGAATTGTATATATTCAATAAAAATATTGAAATTTATGAAATTTTTAATAATGGAATTGTTGAACATTTTTCTAATTTAGATGAAATTCCTACTTCAAATGTTGAAACTGCGTAAAAAAAATAATCTTATATCTAAATCTTTAACTAATGATCCTGATGCTTATGTAGCATATATTTTAAATATTGCTAATATTGTACATCACATCAATTTAACAACAAAATAAAATTTAACAGTTACGTTTTATACAATGAGAATAATTGCAATTAACAATACTGCAGATTATTAACAATCGCTGCATTGGCCATATTATTAAATTCAAATCTATAACTATTTTAATTTTTTTAAAAAGTGGATTAGGCCTGGGGATACCACTTTATTTTTTGTTAAAATTTTAATAAATAATGAACACATATACTCTTATAAAGCTTTTTTAATGCTAAGTATAAGCACATTAAAATGTTAACAAGACAAAAGCAAAAAAAAAAAATTATAAGAATTATTATTTACTTCAAACCAAATGAAACTTTAAAAAAAATGCGCCTATCTATTTACCTCTTGGATGGTGTGGAAAAAATAGAAAAGAAAATTTAAAATTATTCACTTTTTTAAAAATCTGTGAGAGAATCAACGCGTTCTCTTTTGCTCATGGACCCCAAGTCGACGATTAGAGGAGATCAGTAGAGTCTCCTGAGTGTGCGAAAGTGCGCATGAGTTGCAAGCGCAGCGCATTGGCACTAGAAAGTGCCAACGCCCGGACGAGCCAACGACCATCCTGACATGCAGCGACCCGCCGAAAAAGGAAGCCAGCCAGTCCGCCATCACGTGAGGACCTGAGCAGCCAGTAACATCGGCGTGAGAGAGCCGAGGAAGTCAGCTGCCACCAGGTCCAGGAGAAGTCCAGGAGGCGACGACGGAAGCACCTACGTCCACCAGGAGCCACGAGGGAGAGCCGGACGAGTAAGCGAGAGAGAGAGAGAGAGAGAGAGAGAGAGAGAGAGAGAGAGAGAGAGAGAGAGAGATGTCAGCAGACTGGACCTGGGCCTATGGCCTGCCGTCTGCTGCGCGAGCGCGGCTCGTGTGTCAGCGTGTGAGCATAAGCCCTGCGTGGCTACATTGTGCGCGGGAGGCACTATAGCCACCGCGTTGTACGAAAGGGCTGGGCGAAATACAGAGTAATAAACTGTAATTTTGAGTGATATTTTCCCCTCTCCCTCTCGTTCACCCAAACGTGGCAATCACGCCAAATCCTACGGTTAAAGAAAAATCCTACTGCATACAAGGCACTAGGTATTGCTCACCTGCGTTGGGAGGCACAGCGTCGCAACGGGTCTTGAATTTATTTTCTTTGACATATAGTGTTTGCCGGAGGTTTGCTATCGGCGTTTCTGCGCTCGTCGGTTTATTACCAGGGTCTACGTTACTCGGCGCGCGGTCTTTTTTTTGAGGGATTAGTGATCTTTCATGATTACTTTTAGTGCTTGGTGTCAGTCTCGGTGTTAATGGTTGTGACCAGTCATGGTGATTCAGTGAAGGTTCTTTCACAATAAGATTACGTTATGTTTTTACCTCTTGTTCCAGTGTTATTTGACCGGCTTTCAGGGTTTCATTTTCGGCATCACTACCTTAGCTGCTATTGCTGACTTTCCTGATCTCTATGTCGTTTATATGAAATTTCGGCGAACTCTTACTATGGGTCTGCTGCCGTATAGGCCTCTTGGGGGTTGTTGTTATTTATTCCCCGAGTTTGCGGAGTACTTTCGGCTTGCACTGCAAGTCTTATATTTTTTTTCCTTGCAAAGTTCCCCAGGACCTTGTTCAGGTCCGCCTGACTGAGAACTGGCTGGGATGTCTCCACCTAACCGGATAGTTTGTGGCACGTAGGGTATATTTTCCCAGTTTTCTCGCCGTAAACCTTCTTGTAAAATCCTTTCTTACCATGTCTTGTTCCCGTCTTGGGTCGCCATTTATTATCTGAATAGTTATCTTATTCGTGTTCTCGATGTAAACTACAACCCGTCGTTTTCTTTCTCTCAGGTTTCCAGAGTTTTCGTATTCTGTCGATATTTTTTCTATATCCGCGGTATCAGCTGATTTTGGAAGCTTTCTGGATTTTCCCGTTTTCCTTGTTGTTTTAAATCATAGTATCGTAGCTTTGTGCTCTTGCTTACATGCCAAACTTGTACAATTCTGCTTTCGGCCTCTCTGGGTTTTCTTCTCCTTCTTCGAGGATAGGATTTCTAGAGAGTGCTTCTGCGTTTCCATTGCGAGCCCCGGGTCTGTACAAAATGTTAAATTTCCAGCCTCTGAACTCTGCTTTTAATTTATTGAACCTTAGATCGGGTTGTTTTGTGGTCAAGAAATATTTCAAGGGCTAGTGATCGGTTACTAATGTAAATTTGCGTCCTGCGAGGTGGTATCTAAATTGTTCTTTTGCAAACACAATAGCTAGTAGTTCTCTGCCATAGGTGGAACATCTTAGCTCTGGTCCTTTGAGGACTTGCGATGCATAAGCGCAGGGTTGGTTGCTGCCTAACAGTCCTTGGCTCAAAATAGCCCCTCTAGCCTCATCGGATGCGTTGATCATTATTAGATTAGGGCATAGCTAGATCTGGTGCTGTCATTACTGGTTCTTCATACAATGCTGTTAGCAGCTTGTCAAAAGCTTACTGATGCTCTTCTTTCTAGAAAAAGGGTTCGTTTTTTTCTTAGTAACCTGGATTAAATTGCTGCTGATTTTGCAAAATCTTTGATAAAGCGCCTGTAGTATCCTGTGAGCCCTAAAAACTGTTTTATTTTTTTGGGATTCGTTGGTACTGAAAATTTATTTACTGCTTTTATTTTCTTAGGGACTGCCCGAATTCTTCCTCCTTCAGCAATGTGCCCTAAAAAGTTTGCTTCTCTCTGTAAGAATTTGCACTTCATAGGTTCGATTGCCAAATTAGCATCATCTACTTTCTCTTTATAAAAACAATTATACTGTCTAGGTAGACGTTTAGCATTGTCTCTGGTGGACCCGCAAGGGCTAAATCCATTAGAGACTGGAACGTTGAAGGAGCGCCTTTGAGCCCCATTCGTGATCGTTAATAGCAGTTATGATCGAATAGTATGGTCAGGGCTGTTTTGTGGACGTTTACAGGATCCATTGGTATCTAGTAGAATCCGTTTCTCAAGTCTATGGCAGTTATATATCTAGCTCAGGCGACACTGCTAATAATGTCCGCTGTGTTAGGTATTGAGTAACTGTTTCCCACTGTTACGTCATTCAGTTTCCTAATATCCGTTACTAATCGCCATCTTTTCGTACCATCTGCTGCGGGCTTCTTGGGTATCACATATATTGAAGAGCTGTAGTGCAAATCTGTTGGTCTGATTATGTCCTCTTTTAGTAATTGCTTTATTTGGCGCCCTGATTCCTTCTTCCTGTCTTGACTCTGTCTGTATCCTTTTGAATGAACACGAGGGATTATCGGTAAAAATGTCTGTTTATAATTCGTGATCCACGATGTATTGATTGTATAAAAGAAAGAAACGCGCGTTAAGATGACCTCAGAGAATGTGCGTCTCTTAGTACACGATCTTATCAGTTGTCTCCTAGTTAAAACTACCTGTCCGGTGCTGGATCGTGAGTAGCAAAATCGAGAGCTCGAGCGCCTGCATGCACCCTCTTTTATAGCCACCCTGGGTGGTGTGATTCCTACCCGCGCGGTCATCCAAAATGGTGGAAAGGAAACGCGCTGAGTCGGAAGAATGAGGCTTCAGGGCAAGTCCGATATATGTATACGTGTGAGTATTCACATGTGACAATGTATATACCCCACATGCACACAAACAACACTGGAGGAGTAATTTTCTTAGCAAAAGACTATGGTAATCAGAAAGATTTGATCAGAATCTTTAAAATAGGGAAAGGGTGACACTTAAAGGGAAGAGGCATCCTTTCATCGCATCGAATAGCTGTAAGCCGGACGCTGTCCCCATTCACCACCCGTCACAATATCAAATCATATAATTATCATGAAAAAATTTAAACCTAAATTTTTTTAATACCACAGGGTCCTTATAACCTCATAAAATGATGAATTATCTCAAAACATTCTTAACTTAAGTCAGCGAATCATAAAGTTTAACAAAAATAGTAATTATTTAGTTATACAGGGTGAGAGTCAAAGAGTTTAAATCTTAATATCTTTTAAACTATTCTATTTCATAAGCTAAAAAAAGAACTTTGCCAAGATGAGCAAAAGATCTATCTTTTTCTACAATTTTAACTTAAATAAAGCCTTGTTACTCCCGTTATTGAACGACATGGAAAACCCATTTTTTTTATTGATTTTTAGCTCGAAAACTAGTAGTCAAAATGACTAAAAATTCAAACAGCAAATAGATATTATCGTTTATTTTTATCGTAAATTTTTGCTAACGTTCGACTGTTTATTTTAGGAGCTAAATGCATAGACATACAAAGCTTCCTCTAGGAGCAATATTATTCTCAAGATTAACAGATTTTTGTTAGAATTTTAGTGCTTAGAATTCGTGCTGGCCGAACTTAGATAAATTAAAAAAATTAAACTAACGCATACAATAACAATTTATGTTGTATTTTCCTAATATAATTTCAAGTAATTTTAACAACAGATATACTTATCTCATATTAAGCTTCCGAAATTGCATCCAATTTTTACAATAATCAAAACACTTTTAAACAAATAATTATTGCAGAGCGCTGACTAAGTAGATGGATTACCAATCATTTCTTATTATACGCATATTATAAGTACAATATAGGTATACTACACCGGAACAAGGTGTGTTAATAATCCTGCCTGCGATGTAATAACATAGTTAGGATTTTGATACGGCAACACCAAAGTTTTTCTTACGTGCCCGCTGAACACAAATTTAGAGCTTTCTATGCCGCAAAATGCACAGGAAAATGTTTAAAGATTATTTTCCAAAAAAAAGGAAAAACGACATTTTTCACAAAAAAATTACTTTGTATTCTTCACAGGATTGTAAGACATAAGTAATTCATTGAATTTTTTATTAAACATATACTTTTCCCGTGAAAAATTAGCAAAATACGCAAATTTTTGCCATTTTTAGCAAAATCACGAACGTGATTCGTAATCAGCAGGTCAAAGTACGTGCATAAGAAAAGCTTTGGTGGTTGATTCAACCTCATTCGGACTCGGGGACTTTTGTTTCATTGACGCGTAAACTAACATGCATGGATTCAAAGTCTATTAAAACGGTAAGAGTATGCGTTTAATACTCAAATTCAATGAATTACTTTTGTCTTAGCATCCTGTGAAGAATACGAAGTTTTTATTTTTTATTTATTTATTTATTTTTTGTGAAAAATGGCGTTTCTTCCTGTTTTCCCAGAAAATCAACTGTGAAAATTTTTTTTGGTTATGTCCCGGAAAAGCAATCTCGAACTCCGTCTTAAGCGGGCAAAAATACGACAGAAAAACCTTGGGGTTGGAACTCTATATACCCGGCGACAAATAGTTACAATCCTACAAATAGCCTACAATCCTCTCTCTCTCTCTCT
Source organism: Nasonia vitripennis (assembly GCF_009193385.2). NCBI lineage: Eukaryota > Metazoa > Arthropoda > Insecta > Hymenoptera > Pteromalidae > Nasonia > Nasonia vitripennis. The sequence continues at coordinate 2,649,855 of NW_022279614.1, read as the reverse complement.
CGCTCTCTCTCTCTCTCTCTCTCTCTCTCTCTCTCTCTCTCTCTCTCTCTCTCTCCCTCCTATAATCCCCTTCTATTATTTTTTGGCATTTTCAAATTGGCCGCAGATCTGTGAGTGGGATAGCCATCGCAGAGCGTCAAATTTGAGTTCTCATCACTGATGATAGGCGGACTTTAAAACTATTCATCTGTAGGCGATTTGGTTACTCAACACCTAGAGCTTTACCTTTAATTAACTTTAATTTGATTTGAATTTTATCGCAACGAATTTCAGAGTTAACTCAATAAACCGATAAAGCCACCAAAAATCGCGTCTGTCGCGGAAATACCTGCGACCAAAACAACCTAACCAACTGAACGACAGTAACAGAGAAAACCACCCGCCACGTCTGATCAAGCTGGCTCAAGTGCTGAGTCTAAATGCAAGCAGTAGCTCGAGAGTAGCAAACTGAAGCAGCGTAAAACGTCGATACCGGTTACGAAGCTGCCGAGCTACAGATGTGTTGCCCTACTAAAAAAGCTCACCTGATTAACACCTGATAAACACCTGATAGTCAGATGTCAATCATACCAAAACGTCAGCTGATTATCACCTGATTATGATCTGATTATCATTTATACATTATTATCTTATAAAACGTTATATTATAACTATTAATTTAGTACAACTATAATTAATTTACAATTTAAACAAATTAAACATATAAAAAATGTAATATAAGAAAAAGAAATTATTTCCTGCTCAAGGATCGAACTCCGATCCTAAGTGTGACAATCCATATTACACCTAAGCTGTTCACTCTATTATAGAAAGCTTAAAGTTTTATTCGACCTATATCTTACAATGGACAGACTTATTTTGTATTCATACAAATTCCTAAAGAAAATATTTAGATTCATAAATTTTATGTTTAAATATTTAAATAATTAGAAATACTTTTAAATGATAGACAAGTTTTTTAATTTTTCAAATAATATTCTCTAAAAATAAAAACGCCTCAATGAACAAATCTAGAATAAATGATGATTCAATTCCAAGTGTATGAATTAGAAATATTAAATTTAAAACTTTGCGTTTTATTCGAACTTTTAGTCATATTTAAAAAACGTAATTTAAAATTTAAAATTTAATTGAATTTTAATTTATACTGTAAAATATATAAATATAAACTATTTCTATCAATTTTCAAATATAAGACGAATAAATTATTAAATGGCTGTAGATTGTTTGAAATAGCTGCCATAGGGTTTATCGTGGTTGCTTCACTCTCACTGAATTGTTGCAAAAACATTGCACACTCATTGCCTGATATCGCACTATTCTAATAGCACTTTGACACATTTTCCGATGTCTCGGTGTTTTCCGTATTTACCGCGCACGCTTCAATCGATTTTTCACTGTAGGCACACTTTATTTCGCTCGTCATTCTGAGCACTATCACCTTGATCTCCTCGGAATTCATTCCCGCGAACACTTTATCGTCCAAAACGTTGTCAAGAAAATCTACATTGAAAGAAGCGCAAATGTCTTGACACAGTAAAGAAAAATTTGGGACTGTAAAAAAACTCAGCCGACGAATGGCTTTTATAATCGCGTATTTCTCTGCAGTGTCAAGAGAAAAAACAGGGTCTGAAAATTTGGCGGGCATCCCAAACGCGCTCGATGGTACACCTTCTTAAAATCCGAGTGACATTTGTACGTAGCATATGCCGCGCAAGGATGACCCACGCTGCGGGTGTTGCAGCATGACCGGTGTAAACGTCTAGTACGGCACTTTTGGGCTATTGTTCTGTAAAAATACTCTGCAGAACTCCTTTTATCGTCGCGCGTTCGTGCGCAGCATCTTTAGAAGAAAAAAAGGGTTTTTAAAAATATTATCTAATATTCAAATAAAAAAAACGCGTCTTAAAGTGGCAGTATCAGTGACCGTCGTATTAAATTTTTTTTTTTTGCGGCGACGGGAATCGAACCTGGAGCTCCGGCATGAGAGTCGAGTGCGCTGACCATTTACCTAAACAGATCTGTTACGTACAAAATTTCAGAACTAGCTGATGTATTAATTGACGTACGAACTAAAGTTAATAAAAATTAACGACGATTAATAAATAATAAAGTTAAATCAATAGACACAGAAACTCATTATAATAAAATAAACGTAAAATGTCAACTCAAATACTGATTACCGCAGAAAAAAAAATTAAATTCAAACCTTACCGACTGAGAATATTATAATTTTTCCCACATTTTATAGTACATTTTACCATCTTAGGTAGTAAAAATTAAGTTTTTTGAAAGCCGTAACAATTTTTACTATCTGAGATAGTAAAAATTAATATCTCTTATAGTGAATTTTACTATAAAAGATAGTAAAAATTACTAGCTTCCGAGTCTGTTACCAAATTATTATCCAAGATAGTAATTTTTACTGTAAAATTTTTCTCAGTGTAGTATAATCCAAAAGCGCGCAAGCGTTTTGACCTGAGAAGTGCGTTTTCCGAGCGCTACGCGAATGTCCAACCGCTTTTTCTACGCGTGGAGTATTAAGGTAAAAGCAGCGAGAGCCCAGTGTGTCATTTCCCTGTTAGAAAGTGTTGAAGCTAGTACTGTCGTCTTAAATTTTTTCCTCTCATAATGAAAAACTGTAGTGAAAATCAGTTTCGTGCGATTGTTATACGTGTGGTGAATTTCTCAAGATTAGCCGGCAAACATTCGGGTATTTCGAAAGTTTGCAATGTGCAGTGGCGTCGGCGCTTGAACCGCATGGTTTTTACGCATCTAAAAAGAACACTTCGTTGGATACTCAGCTGTTGTGTCATTCGTAAAATTTAACGGCTGCATCGACTGATTTTCTGGGAATCAGCTGGCTGTAATCACAGCAGGCGAATTCATCGTACAACGTAATATGCAGGTGATTATTCCTCTTCAAGCATTAATAACCGAGTACAAGGAATATGTTGGTAAGTATTTTACTATTCGATAAATAGTGCGCAATTCAATTTCATAGAAAAAAAGTTACATGATAATTATGTTAAAATTAATCAAATATTGATAAAAAAATCAGTAATATGTTTATAAAACTTTTTCTATGAAATTTAAACCAAATCCCCTCATTCATACCATAACGAATGTACTTTTAAACAATATCCTGGAGTTTGAGCTCATTTGGGCCATTCGTTTCTTTGGAATCTTACGGTTAGTGAATTATGGACTCCTTACTATACGTAGGTATTACAGAGGTATATAGAAGGTCTAAAACCATCAAAATAAAGGTAATTATGTCTAAGGATAGTAAAAGAATTTGGTTTATTTATAATCCAAATTTTTTTTAACAAGTATTTATACATTTTTAATTAAAAATTTTGATTTTAATTTCAAACGTGGTGTGCCCTCTTAATAAAGAAGACGTCCTATATCGTTTAAAACTTTTATTTTCAATAACGCAGGGACTTAAAACTAACGGGACGCGAGGAAAGTTGGCGGCAGGGTCGGTTGCGTATCCGGGGCTATCCGCCACCAGATGCGTTATCTTTCGAGTAGGCGAAGTGCAGGGCTAAAGCCTTCCAAACTTGTTAGAGCGGGAAAGTGAGTCCGGGGCCAATCGGCCTTCCAGACTCGTCGGTCGCCGGGAAGCGTGTCCGGGGCTGCTGCCGCCCAGACAGTTCGGTCGCCGGGGAGCGAGTAAAATGTACCTTAAACATGCCCCCTCAGACTGTTCGAGAGACGTTTCTAAAAAATATGAATTAAATATTGCTAGAAACAAATTTTGTTATCTAAAAAATATCAATTAAACATTGCTAGCAACAAAATTCGCTAACAATATTTAATTCATATTTTTTAGAAATGTCTCTCGAACAGTCTAAGGGGGCATGTTTAAGGTACATTTTAAGCCTAGATAGAGTAAAGAAGTCCGGATCTTTCAGAAAGCCGTGGCAAGTGACTAAAAACACTTATTTATATAGTGAAATGTGATGAATTTTGGTCAATGATTTTACAAGGTATATACATGTTTTTTTTCGATAAAAATGGTGCATATTTTACATATTTTCGATAGAATTTTTTTTCAAATTATATCAAATAAAAAATTTTTTGGTAAGAAGAATATTTTGTTGTTTTTTTGCAGGATTTAACCCAGGTTTGACATCTTAACCGCACGTGCGGAGCAGCGCCAAAGTCGCCGCGGAGAGGGGGAACTCAAGCGCTCGCTCTCGCAACGGCGCGAAAGTGCCTATAGTACTGGCTTCACCTGGTGGAAAAACATGAAAACGCAAATCCTTAAGTCGTGCTCAACGGAAAAAATATCGTTCTAATACAGTGAGGACGGACGAAATTTATCGATAGTTTGAATTATTTTCACATGCGATTAAGCGCATCACCCGAAACTTTTGGTTTGCCACCGTGCTCGGAAAAAGGGTATTTACCGCATTTATTAACCATTCCCGGAAATGAAAATTACGTCGAGCCTCTACCCGATGAGCATTTTTACGCACCCTATTCAATGTCGGTCATAGAACAAAAAGTGTTATACGAGTGGTACAGTAAACTACGCGTGATTACATATTTGATTTTCAAAAAGAAATTGTAGAGTACTGTCGAATGGACGTTGAGATTTTGTGACACGCGTGTATGGCTTTTTGAGAAATATTCCGCAATCCTCTCTTTAAAAAATGATAGACTTGGTTATGAAGCCTGTCATACGTGACTCTGATTGGTTGCTAGGCAAATCTGATTGGTCGTTGTTTGAGGAACACGGATTTTTTGAATTTAATATATTATAAATTTAATAATTTGATTTTTTATATTCTCTGTTAAGAATGAGGGTATATAGTATAGTTATTAAATCATATGTAATTTTTTAGTTTTTAATTTCAGCTACTTTAAAATCTTTGTTTTTTTTTTAATCAATTAAATCTATAATTTTGTTCCTCGGACCGTTAGTTCTGTATCCACTATACATAGCGTGGCACGCTCTATCGAGAGTATGTATAGTTTCGGCTTTCGTTCCGTGTTGAGATTAGAGATAGGCGCCCTATGAGCATCAGAACGTGCTTTATATGTGACATAACATGTCTTGCTCCCGCAACTACTGCGAGAGCTGCTGAGTCATCTTTTTTCGTGCGCTTAATCGCCATTAATCGCTTCAATCTGAACCAAGTAAGTCTAAGTACTGTAACTTGTATTACTAAAATAATAATATGTAATGTGTAGTCATGCATATTATTATGAAATTGTCTACTCGCGTGCTTTGCGATTCGAACGCGAAAATAACCTCTCTCGCCGTGTGCTCGACATACTTATGCACGCACTTTACGGGATACTTACGAGGCGGAAAATACAACGTACACGTATTTTGATATTGGTAATTATTATCTATCGTTACTGTCAAATTTCTTCGAACGTTTTTTCGATAAATGCACGAGCTTCGTTTTTCGGAACGCGACATTGAATTCTTACTCGTACTATATATATATACAATGTTTGTGGCTATAGTGACGCAAAATTAAGCCGTCGCTGGGCATATGAACTTTATATGATTTACACAATTTTGTATGATTTTCGCAGAGACGACAAAAAAACCTAACCTCAAAATGGGAGCAGTGGACATACCCTATTCACTTGATGTAGATTTTGATGAATTGCAGGATAAAGATCGGACAGTGTAAGTTTAATGTATTTTCTTTTAAATTTTAATTTTAGATAATTACCTACATTTTATTTTACTGCATATATTTATTTTTACATGATTTTTTTTAGAGAATTAGTTGGATTCATTTGTAGCGTTGAGGCTCAAAGTCAACTAAAAAGCTTTCATTTATTTAAGTTTGGATTAAGTAATGGAACAAGAAAAGTAATGTGCCTCATATGGGGTAAGGAGCTGATTGATACATATCAATCTCAGGTTTTACTCAATAAGGTATCGTATCAAAACTTTTCTAATCAAGTATGTATATGGTCTCAGTTATTAAATTATATTATAATATCAAATTATATTTTATATTTGTTTTACAGAGATTTCACCTAAATGGAGGATTATGCAAGTTATCGAAGTTCGCAAAGATACTCGATGCTCAAGGTTTTCTACAATACGAAATTATAATTCAATTCCATAATTCTGACTTTCTTTGGTGATCACATCCCGATGGCTGCACCACTAGTTGTACCGCCAAGAGAAGTCAACTTTGATACCATCAGGGAAGTCGAGGGAAATATATGTAAGTATAAATTATAATCAATTATATTTAATTATAATATAATCAAGAATAACAAGAGAGGATAATATTTTATATTAATATAATTAGGGATAATATTTATTAATTTATTGATCAAAAACGTACGCCATATAGATTACTAATTTTCGAAATTTCTACAAGCCATCAACAGATACATCAAAACCGAATTTACTGCTACTCCCAGCCGTTATCAAAATGCAACCTATGCATGTGGATCAATCACCGATGGCACCTATAAAATAATTGTGAATATTTCCAATTATATCGTGCCTGTAGAAGTAACCAGAGGAATGGTGGTTACCGTAATTGGAAACGTTCTCAATGACACAAGTATATTTCGTATACTATATTTTATATTTTATTATTTTTCATTGATTTCATTTTAATATTGTTCACTTTAATACAATAATTTTGTTTTCAGGTACACCCTTAACTATTTCTTGCACAGACTCCACTTTGATAACAACACGCGAGGAAGACCCACTGCACGAATTACAATTATTACGAGCGAACAGAACATTAAAACGAAGAGTTCCTCCGGAAAATAATCAAGAAGATTAATATATTCTAATACTTTGGTTTCTTCGTATGTAAAAGTTCATTCGATTTATTATAGAATCTTTTATAGTTTTTTAAAACTTTTAAAAACATGGTTTTCAAACCTTTTGAAGTTTTGAAAATTTTAATGCAAAAATATAACTTAAGACTAAATTAAGTGAGAAGTAAATATTTTTTGTTTATAAGAATCACTAGACTGAAAAAGTATATTATTTTTTGTAAAAGAATGATTACAGTATTGCGTAAAAGAGTCACTAGACATGATTAAAGTAAAATATTGACAAGTAAAACATATTTTTATGTAAAAATAAATAATTACATTAAGTTTAATGTTGTGCAAAAGCATGATTATAAAATATATTGTGTAAGCGAATGACTACCAGAAAAAGATTGTACCGAGAGCATGTAATATGATTGAAGCAACAATGACTTTAAACTAAACTAAAAAAGACTGAATAATTATGTTCCTAATTTTATCATTTATTTTTAATAATATAAATAGTAGAGTTATTTGCAGTCAAAACTCTATGAGTATTGTTGCATTCAAATGAATATAATAATTTAAAAGAATAACATAGAGTAAATATACTCATCGTATGTACAATTATTACATAAAATATATAATAATAAAAGCTAATTTTCTAACAGGTTAAAATAAATTTTGTTCGCAAATTTTTCAGTTTCATTTATTTTTAATCATCATCATGATTAAATTCAGTTTGAAACCTTTTTCGTGAGTGCGCGAACACAAAATTCACTGCCACTGTGAAGAATCTGTGCGCATGCGTGAGAAAAAAAATCAATAAAACTACTCTCATGGTCGCCAGGTGGCGTAGGCGCATCCACATGTTTTCTGTCAAAACAAGGCAGGCCATTTTCTGAATGGTTTTTTTATATAAATTACAGGGAAAAAATAAATCGGATTCTATTACTTACATTCCGGTATTGATATCAATTGCGAAAATGAATTTTGAGTATTTTTCAATTTACACTTTTCATTTACCTTATCTTGATCAAACCTAACCTATTATGTAAATTCTCATGTTTCTTTTGTTGGCGATATTTTATTTATTGTTTTTTATATTTAGTCATAGATCAGTCAAGACAGTGTTTGATGGCATTTACTACTACAACCAGTGTCTACAACCGCCATTCCAAACGATAAAAAAGAAATCGATTTGGTTAGTATATTAAATTTAATGTTATGTTTAGTCACGTCGTTACTCTGGTTAGTGAAGTCCAACCGCTATGGCTCTTTAAAAGCCAGTTACAAGATTAGAAACTAATTACAGTGCAGTTATGAAAAGTGTGTGTTTAAAGTGCCAATCTCTCCCAACAAGTGTATATATTAATAACCACGTACAAACTCAGTGATCATCTTTCTATGTGCAAGATAATCAGATATGAGCTCTGGAAATGTCCTTCATTGATATTTGGCATTACAGCGTTACATAGGCTATATCAAAATTATACCTTTGTTTTTTGCTTAAAAATTTATAAAATTAAATGTACAATTAGGCTACGATAGCAGTTCTTACTAAATTGTCTTTGTTTTTACTGAGAGACAGAACTCAATGGCTTTAGCGCTAAAATTTTTATACAGATGTTGATACCACAATATAAATGATGTCGCTTACAACAATAACAATTTGATTTATTGTTTTAATAAGTAAAAACAAATTGTCGTGCAAATTTTTAACTATGATTGTTTTTAAATAAGCGCCAAATCATAAACACTGTAAAACAAGTAATCATAATATATCCAAGATATTTTTATGACTTTCATTTAACAACTATCAATAGCTAGAGGGTTAGAATTTTGCATAGTAATTTGTTTTCATATGCTACATCAATACATCAAGTTGTCATTATTGTAAGTGATATAATTTTTATTAGTGTATCAGTACCTGTATGGCAATTTTGACGTTAAAGCCATTGAGTTCAATGTGACAATGTAAATCAACACAATTCGATGAAAACTGCCGTCGTAACCTAATTCTACACAATTTTACAAGTTTCTGAACAAAAAGCCAGATGTATAACTTTAATACAACCAACGTAATACCATTCAATGTCGAATATTCACTATGAGTTGATCGATTCACTCATAGTCAATATTCACACTTTCAAAGCTTATCTCTGGCTATCTTGGACACACGAATATTATAATTTACTTTGTATAATGTTTGGCATAGACATCAGTATAGTAAACTTCAAGTCCTGAGTGTGCGGTTATTAATTTACATACATGTAGGATCAGATTATCACTTTTAACACATACTTCTTTAAAATACAACAAAACGTGAGTTTATGTCGAATCTAAATAATTCTACTTCTCATTGGATTAATTTAAATCTAAAAATACGTATATTTTGATTAAAGATTGAAAAAAAAAACAAAAAAGTAACATACAAAAATACTTAATAATGCATGCAATTCAAAATTATGTAACCTCAGTTGTTATTGTTTATTCAACATTAACAATTATAACTATTTTTTAATACTATCATTTTTCTTTGTATCCGGTTTTCCAGGATACATTTAAAGCTATTACAGCATTTACTTCTTTGTTTACTATTATTTTCAAATAAAAAAACTGTAAAAATTAATGATATAGAAAACTATATCATTAATTTTTTATTAAAGACAAATCATTTATAATAAACTTTATTAAACTTTAAAAACTTGTATTTGTAAACTTAAACTTAAAAACTTACAACTTACTAAAACTGAAAATAAACTTTGATTAAAAACTAATCTTAAAATTGCAAATAACTTCAAACTAAAAATATTACTTACAAACTACAATTATTAATAAAATTCATCAATAGAATCTTATTCTTTAAATTATATTTAATTACCTTTATGCTCATTTTGTATTTTTTATTTTAATAACTTTAACTATACATTTCTAAATTTCTATCGAATAATAATTAATATAATAATATACAATAATGCCTTCCCGAAGAGTAGTTCGTATACAAGAAGAAGAAGAAGTATTTCAAGCAAATAGACGAGAAAGAAGAGCTGAAAACCAAAGGCGTAGACGACAGGCTGAACGGAATGCTATTATTGATGAATCCAGAAATCAACCAGTACTCCAGGATCATTTAGGACCAATGAATATTTTATGCACATATTGTAAAGCACAGCATTTTGTTGGAGAAAAAGTATTGAATAAAGGATTTTCTTTTAATGATTGCTGTAGTCATGGAGCAGTTCATTTAGAAGCTACACCTATTTTCCCTACAGATCTCAATGATTTGTTTAACGAAATCTGTAAAATCTTGTAAAGCATACTTCTTTACGGTTCTCTACTATTTTTAGTATAATTTTATAGTTAAACAGCTAAATTTCTTTTTTAATTTGGTAATTTTTAGAATATCCCAACTAAGGCTTTTTAGAATAAATTCAATTACAACGCCGGCTTTGGACTGATTACTTATGAAGTTTAGTAATATTTGCTCATTATGAACGCCATATGGAATTGACGTAATCGAGTTAATTAAATCAATAAATTTTCTAAAATGACAGGTATTTCAATCATTTTCCAAAAGGAATCAGTGTCCATTTCATCTATTTATTTCTTTGAATTCATGAATCAGTATACACGGCCAACAATGTTTTTCACAGGTATAAAGTAAAGGTACGTCCATCTAATTATTTAGGTTTTAAAGGCATTTGGTTTTAATCGAATGTACTTAACTAATAGAAACCAAAAGAAATAGGTTTCGTGTTCAAATTCAGTGGCTCAAAATTCATAAAAATAGCCTTCGTCAATAATTTTCCTCTAAACGTAGGAACAGACATTTTGGGTGGTTTTTTGAGGTTAGGGACGAGCGCTTGAGGTATCGGTAAAAAAGACGGCCGGTTTCGTGTTCAGCAGCACAAAATACATAAAAATACTCTCTGTCAATAATTTTCCTCCCGTCGATCACAGGATAAACCTCTCAACTGCGTGAAAAAGCAATTATGGGGGGTATTTTTTGAGGTTAGGGACGAACGCTTGAGGTATCGGTAAAAAATACCGTCGGATTCTTATTCAGCAGCTCAAAATACATGAAAATAGTCGTTGCTTAGAATTTTTCTGAGCCCCCGTGATTTTTGACAGCTTGATCATTTCGTAAAGTAGTAATTTTTTAAGGTTAGGGAACGCGTAGCTCCGTCTGGGAACAAAATTTTAAAAAACGCCCCTCACTAATTGAAAGTATATAAAAAACGCTAAATTTTCCATATTTTTAAAAATTTTTAGATCCAACGGAATTTTGGACAGTATATATATAAAATCGGGTAGAAATTTTTTTCGGTAGTCCGTTACAACATATAGAACATATACATACAGTTTAGGCAAAAATTAAAATTTTCACATCTTTGATTTCACTGAAAACCACCGATTTACATGCATATATATATATATATATATATATATATATATATATATATATATATATATATATATATACACACACATTTAAATGGGTGGTTCTCAGTGAAATCGAAGATATGAAAATTTTAATTTTTGCCTAAACTGTATATATATATATGTGTGTGTGTGTGTGTGTGTGTGTGTGTTCTATATGTTGTACCTGACTCCTGAAAAAAATTTATGCGCGATTCCTTCCTTTGGCTTCGAGTTCTAGCTGGTCAAAATTGAAGTTTTAAGCAATTTTTGCATTTTTTGCCTATTTTCAATGATTTGTAGCTCATAAGGGATGCATTTTTAACTAAAACTACCCTAATACTTTTTGTTGTAAAATTTTCTAAATTGTTCAATAAAAATACTTTTAAAGCCATATATATATGTTAAGGCTACCTTATTTGCATTTTAAACCTTAAAATATAAAAATCTGAATGTTTGATCCGGACTCCGACAACTTCAATACAGTAAAAAGATACCCTTTTATAGTAAAAAAGTGGCTGTAAAGTTTCAGAATGGACCTGACCTTTTACTAGATGTTATGTAGAAAACAAATATGTAATAATGGCTAATAAGTGGTTTTACATGCAAATTTAAAAACACACGTTGGTATCGGTAGTCAAGAAATGTAACTAAACTCTAAACGAAAGAATAATCTTTGATAATAAATACATACCCATACGAGTATAGTAACACCTTTCCCCATCTTTTTATACTTTGTATTTTTGGCTATAAAAGCCCTGAAATATTTTATTCGTTTCAATCAAATTCAGCACGGCAATCAAGACGAGTCCAGAGCAGAGCGCTCAAAAGGCTGGATACAAACCACTTAACGGAGATAAGAAAAACGAAAAAAAAAAACAAAGGCCTACAAAAGATTTTAATTTTTTTTTATATAAACAATCGACCCTTTTCAGGGCCCCCAAAAATATTTCTTACGTAGAACAAAATTTAAAGCATATCATAATGGATACACGCATCATCAATCAAAGGTGATACGTACTCTACACTGAAAAAAAACACAGTCATTTCTGCTGTAAAGTCCGGTAGTTTTAACCGTTCTGCCACCGTAATGACTGTTCAGTAAGAACACCGGTGTGCCACTCGTAGTTTTGGCGAGTCGCGACTCGTAAAATTGGTCACTTACGCGGGACACCAGCAAAAACGACCGAACTGATTCTTTAAAACTACTGTTTTGGCGAGTCTTCGTACAATGACGGATTACTGGTACGATTTCAGTTAAAATGGCTGAGTTTTTTTTTCAGTGTATAAGAGATTAGTCATATAGAGTAACATTTGCACATCTCTATCAGAGAGGGGAAAATACCACATATATCTTACAGGTCTGGAGGGGGAAAACGCCGTCAGACATTTGCCCTTTTACGCTATAACGAACTAGCTTCCCCCATATGCAGCCAGAAGTCGAAGGGTAGGGGACCGCTCCCCTATACATCACCTCTCCGGCGCTATAACAGCCTGGACCCACTCTCTCCATACGGACCTTCTAACTACTAGCAGGTCACTGACCCGCAGGCGACTGATCCATCGGACTCGAGTAGAACCTTTTCGAACAAAATTCTACTAATAAGTGTCTGAAACACTGAAATATTTTTTTATATTCTTTAATTTAGGTATTAAAAATGATTAATTTCTGAAACATGAGCCCCCATTTTTTGCACTACCATCCGCATGGTAGCATCCATATGACCACTCATTTTAACAAATTTGAAGTATATAAGAGTAAAATTATTTCGTACTAAATATTTATGTAATTAAATAACATACTTAAATCACCTAAAAATGTATTAAGGAGCTGAAATATTTCAATTTTTCTAAAAAGTCATTTTAATACATCACAAAATCACATCAATATTTTCACCAGGAACCCGTATCTTTTGACAAAGTATTTGTTGTATGACTAGCTTTCGCCTTAATTGCATTTAAAGTTTGTACTTGAGGTGGTTTCTTTTAAAAATTTGTATTATTTTGAAAATGTGTTCGTTGATTGGACGTTTTATAGCTATTCCCTGCAGTTTCCCCATTTATATTATCCGAATTTTTTAAATGCTGATTTCTGTTGATCATGGCCACTGTCCTTGAACGCCAAGAACTCGAAAAATGCATCTTGGGTTTTGATGCTTTGTGAATTTATCGTAAATCTAATTTCCCACTCAAAGTGATTGGAAATTTTTCGACAGGTTCTGCTTTGGAGAAATTTCTTTCTAAATCTTGCGCGAAATCCTATACGTATGTGACATATTCAAGGCGAGTTATTTGGAACTACTGTTATATCGGTTATACTCTACTTTACGAGACCACTCGTTTTGAATATCCTCACTCCAAAAACGAGTTTTAAATTTTCGATCGAAATCTGACATAGAGTTAATTGTTTGCTGTGCTATATGGAACTACGCTGAAGCTGTGTTTTCTAACGTTTGACTTATGATCAGATTCATTTCAGCACTGTCTACATTCACGGCATCAATATATTTTTTGATTTCTTGAAGATATCGCATTGGTTTATCTTTGCCGTCGGCTATGAATGTAGGTGGTTTTAATTTAGGTGATTTTGACGCGCGATTAAAGATAGTATTATTACCATCAAGAGTGATCTCCTGGTTGAGCTTCGAGTCGGAGTTCGGAAAATTTAAGGGCTACCCTACTAGCAATAGATTTTGTTACGTTTTCTCTAAATTTTTCTAAATCTTCATTATCTGGCATATTCAGTAGGTTAGAATCTAATTCATCAACCTTTATTTTAAGTGTATTATAGTTTACGTTTGGTCTAGTGAAATTCAGACCGTTATGTTCGACTAGTGCGTGTGTATCTTTATGTTTTTTGTCTAAATCATTGACGATTTCCGACAATTAGTCTGATTTCTCTAAGAGATATTTTAAAACTTCATGAACTTTACGAACCCAGTTAGCGTTTGACGAGGCATTGTCAATCATACACTGGTTTGCATCATCCGCAATGAGAACTACGCTAAGGGTTTCGTGTAATTGTGATTTTAATGTTTGCATAGAGGCACAACTCTTTCTAAGTGTACTAGAAAATATTTTTTTATCTGCGTGTGTCATTTTGTATTTTTGTCAGAGTAAATTTATTTGTGACTGCGTAAAATTATTGCAAGTCTGTTTGTTTATTTAAATCGCTTAAGGGGTCCAGTCAGGGTTAAATCCTGCAAAAAAACAACAAAATATTCGTCTAAAAAAAATTTTTCTTTCCACGTAAATTAAAATACAAAAAATATCTTCTGAAAATATTTACAATATACACTATTTCTACCGAAAAATATCACACACACACACACACACACACACACACACACACACACACACACACACACACACACACATATATATATATATGTATATACACACACACACACACCATACAAAATCACTGACTAAAATTAATGACGTTTTACTATATAAATAAGTGTTTTTAGTCACTTGCCACAGCTTTGTGAAAGATTCGGACCGTCTTCTTTACCTTAAACATGCCCCGTCAGATAACGTATGGATAATAATATTTAATTAATATTTTTCAGAAATGTCTTTCATTAGATATGAGGGGGCATGTTTAAGGTACATTTTAAGCCTGGGTAGAGTAAAGAAGACGGTCCAGGTCCTTACTTACTTTCAGATGATACACTACAGTGACATAATGCACAATAAATTGAGCTGGACAAAAGTCAAGTAAACATTTATTTATTTTAATTTTAAAATAAGTTTGTAAGGAGCACCTTTTGTAATGCCCAAAATTAATTTGTTAGGAGCAACCTAAATTAACCAACACGTCCCCATCTATATATTTTCTAAGGGTTTAACATTTTTAAAACGCAAAGAAAACGTAATATCTTAAAAGAAAATTTGTTGCACTTAAATGTAATGTAAGATATGATATATGATTGATAAAATTTGTCTAAGGTTCTATTGATAAGTGTGATGTCATGTTTTTTAATCTTTTGTTTTAGTTTGGGGTTAATGGTTTTTTTTATATGTAAAAACTGTTTTGTTGTGTGTTTTCTCGGGGCCCACTAAACTATTGTCAGAAGATAGTGCCAGTAGGTATCCGGTGTCAAAGGCAATAGTCGAGCTTGCTTTTCCTACGCCTGCATAGAAAATACACACACAGGCGCGGATCTACATATATTACACATTAATTATTTATACCTGATTTTGTAACATGCTGTGCAGAGCTACACGATGAACTGGATCAAAATTAGCTAGTCGTCTTTTACGTTGCGAATGTTCTGTTTCATATTCAATATCGTCTAAACGTAATAAACTGTGTTGATCATCAATCATTAATGAACT
Source organism: Nasonia vitripennis (assembly GCF_009193385.2). Lineage (NCBI taxonomy): Eukaryota > Metazoa > Arthropoda > Insecta > Hymenoptera > Pteromalidae > Nasonia > Nasonia vitripennis. The sequence continues at coordinate 2,634,330 of NW_022279614.1, read as the reverse complement.
ACGCAAAAATCAAAAGTATTTTATTGCATACCAAAAGAATGAGAAAAGAGATAAGAAACGTAAGTACTTACTCTATAGAACAGCCTGTGTCATCAATCTTAGTGATATCATTTAATGTTTCAACAATATTAAGAATCATTTTTGGAAAATGCAATCGAACGATTGGAGGGCAATCAGCACTAATAAGTGAGCATAATGCAAGTGCCAGTAATTTTCTTTCATTATGTTGAGAAACGAGAGGCATGTGATCTATATAAATACGAATTATTTTTTCAAGAACAAAATCCTCTTTAAACTCTTGTCCTACATGCTTCGTAAATTCTTTGATGGCCTAAATTATTAAAAATTAGATTTTAATTAAAAAGAATTCATAACTTTTGGGCCATAAACTTGGCTAAAACTAAAAAAAAAACGTGTTGGTCAGAAATACAGGAGCGGTGTTTCAGAGTTTTGTACCATAGATCCTATTTACAAAGATATAGATTTGTGAACATGTATATGTAAAGATATAAAGGGCGATAAATAGGATCTGTTGACTAGTCTATGTCTCGATAAATAAAGCCTATTGGACAAAATGCTGAAAAACAATTTTCGTTTTTCTAGCCAACAATCGTTTTTTATTGTTTCAACATAATCCATGACCCAAACAGTATAGAGTTTCCTTATAAGTATTAATACAATCTTAATAATAATAACAAATCAATATTGAGTACCTGAACAAAAAAAACTTGTGAATTAAGAAGGATTCGGGCAATGATACACAAGTAAACAGTTAATACCATTGGATGTTCATCTCCATTATAAACGCACCTAGAACAATATATTTTCTCAATACTAATTTGTATAAAGATATAAAAAATACATTGTATTTGTGATACATCATAGAAAAACAAAGATTACAATTAACACTGGCTTCAATTATTCAGAAAAAATACTGTACGATATCATTATTGCTATATTATTAATCTCGGAAAAAACCTTTAAGGCAGGATTTTAAAGAATTAAAACATTTGTCGCTTTCTACCAGAATAACATTCATAATAGTAAAATAGTAAACGTACTATTAAAAGTATTGTACTAATATGCGTAAGATTGGGAACAGAATGAAAATTATTTTATTTTCGAGTCGATGTAAATATAAGTTAAAGTTGAACGACAGTAAAATATGATTTGCTATTCGTTCACTATAAGTTTGGTAGAAAATTGAGCAGTGAATCTGGCGAGCAGCCTAGAGACTGGCAAGTTCGAAATTCTTGTCACTGACATGATGTATTTCGATAATTTGACCTTCAATTGACCTTGAGAAAGATCTGATTGTTTAATCTGACCCCGGATTCGCATTCATCGACCCCAAAAACCCAAAGATACCATGGTTTAGTCTTTTCTTAATGTATTTTGATAATTTGACCCCTATTTGACCTTGACTTAAGATCTGATGGGGTTAAAATGACCCTGGATTCGGATTCAGCGATCCCAAAACCATATAAGTACCGTGGTCAAGTTTTTGGGACTTACAAATTTTTTTATTGTGGGGCTGTGTAATTATTGTTTATTAGAAATCAACTTATACAGGCTGTCTGCTTATATCAGTACAAGCACAGTAGGCATAAGCATAGTATCTAAACGTACACGCACATATCAGAAGTATACGACGCGTATAGTAGCCGCTGTCTGCTATGTTATACAGCAGGATAGCAGATCCAGAATTACAGCAGATACCACCAAGTAGTTCTTAAAGTCCAAGCAAATGTTAAGAATGAACACAAGTTTAAATTATAAAAAGTGTCATCTCTGTGCTCGAATTCAATAATGATGAGGTTTGCTATGTGACTTGCACAGATATTTCTATCTCATCAGTATGCTAACTAGTTACTGTTAATATCCGAATCTGTCATGATCATGCTAAATCCATGATATTAAAGTTTGGCGTCTGTTCTTTTGCGTAGAGTTGTTAAATTATTCAAAAACAGACTGCCATCTCAGTTTTTACATAACCGTCTTGGTTCGGCTTGAACCCTATGCTTTGCCATAAAAAAATACAGACACAAGCAAGGCTTAGCGAGCGAGGTATGGCGTGTTAGTATAAAATTATTATTATCAGAAGTCGCATTTTTTGCGATTTTTAGAAAGTTATGCAGTTGTTTAGTAATTTTTATTTCGAACATAAGGATGTTTATAACAAAATTAGTAAGTGACTTTTTTGGGATATTATCCGTAAAAAAAAATTAATTTTGATTTATAATCAACTCTAAATATTTATAACAGCATTTTAAGGGCAAAAAAGTACAGTGTAGTGTTTATACTTGGAGATTTAACGATTTAGAGTTAGATATAGAGTTGATAAGAATAAAAAATAAATTTTTTTCTTGATTTCTATAGACAATTCTCCAAAAGCGGCGTGTTTAAATAAGCATTCATGATTAAAAACCAAAAAAAGTATTTCACAAACAGTGCATTTTCTATGAGTTTTATTTTCCCTGATTTGATAGCCTTTCTACTATCTAATGAAATAAAATATGCTCCACGGACCAAACAGACTAGGAGAAAAAACCCCGAAAATAAACCAGATATGGATAGTGAGTTTACAATAACACTACCCCAAACGGGTGAGGCAACAAAGACAAGTACCGCGTGGAATTTAGAGAGGGGGGGGGGGGAGGAAAACTCACAAGCCGGATACAGAGGCTTTTCACTTGGCCACTGATGGAAACATAGCTACAAGTGATATGACAGTAGAAGAGTTGAACTGCAACGAAGAAAGAAGTACCTGCTTGAAATGCAAAAGCGCACGGCTGGATCTTCTGTGCGACAAAATTAATGAACTGGTCAATTTTGTCAAAGACCGGAATAATGTGCACAAGCAGATCAAAGATCTTGCTCGGAGCATAAGAGCCAGCTTTGGGGCTCTCTGCTTGGCGAATGACGGTTTGCAACAGTATCAGCAACCAGGAATAGAGAGAAAGGAGACACAGACTATCCCAAGTTTGCGGGGCAGAAAACCGAGCGTAGTCGACCTGGGCAGTCCTCAGAGCACATGTGCCACTTAAGGCATGGATCAACCATGAGAGGATGTCGAAACCAAAAAGAAGAAAAAGAAGAAAGAATAGAAAAATAAAGAAGACGGTAAAAGGGTTACGGTGGCCGGAAATCAAAAAGGCCAGAGACTACTAAGGCCGATAGATAAGCGGCAGCGGGAGCCATAAACGAAGGGTCAGTCCGCCTACGCCTCGACCGCGATGTCGCATACCTTGATATCGGCGCTGCGATACTTTGCATTTCTTTATTCAATTATTTTACCTTAATAAATATATACACTTATTTCGGAATGCTAGCATTGGAATAAATGCAATTGCTAGGATCAGCAAACAGTAAGGCCAGATGATGGATAATATCACCCTAGCCTGTGACGCGGCCATGCCGAAAAGAGTGCACAACTGTAGACGACCACCAGTATACTAGTGGGACAAGGAGGGCACGTAGTAAGTGCCACCGGACCAGATGACGAGAACAACGAGCAAGGAAAAGGACGATAGAACTGAAAGAGACCGGGAAATGGACATACAGTGGTATTGACGGTATAAACAAGGCAATTAGTAATAAAAATGATATAATCATGCATTTAAATTTAAGGGGACACAATACTTTTAAATCCTGAAAAAAAAGAAATATGAGTAAAAATGACAAAATTAAAGTAAATCATTTGAAATTTGTTTTAGTGATATTTAGTATAAATATCTTTAACTTTACTGTGCTAAAACCTTAATTATCCCTTCTGGCCCATTGAGTTTATGGCACTCGGTGCAATGTTTTATGAATTTTTTCACTGTCCGTAGGATTCCGAGTGTACAAATGGTTCTTTTGGGCTCAGATTCAAGAAGGATACTTTGTACACCTGTAGTTTTGGTATGAACGCAGGGATTTTGATTTTAATGCTTCGAAATGATTTAGCGATGAAAATACTGAATTTTTTCTTTTTTTTCGCCTATTATGCCACCTTTTTAAGAATAAAACATTTTCTAAACATTCAAATTAAAATCCCCGAATTCATACCAAAAATACAGGTGTACAAAGTATCCTTCTTGAATCTGAGCCCTACATAACCAATTATTGTTCACTCGGAATCCTACGGACAGTGAAAAAATTCATAAAACATTGCACCGAGTGCCACAAACTCAATATGCCAGCAGGGATAATTAAGGTTTTAGCACAGTAAAGTTAAAGATATTTATACTAAATTTTACTAAAACAAATTTCAAATGATCATAATTCTTTTTTCTTCAGGATTTAAAAGTTTTCCCTTAAGGAATATGAACGCCAATTTTCATTAAGTAAAAATCTTTTTTTAAGGTCTTACAAAAATTCTTACAAAAATATTTGATCAGGTAAATTACAATGTTTTTGATTTGAGCGGAAGGGACTACAAATACAAGCCCTACTACAAAGGAAGTAGGCTGAATAGAAATGAGGGAGTTATTGTATTCGTAAATAAAAACTTAATATAGAACACGGTAATTGTTTAACATGGTAGGATTAAAATTATTGTGACGAGACACGAGTCTCGTACATGTAAATACGTGTGAAGGCGGCTGTAATAGACGCGGCATGCGCAGCTAGCGCGCGCAACGAACGAAAGGCGAATCCGCACGACGCGGATTGAGCGCGCGCAACATCCGCAGAGCGAGTCCGCACGAGCACGGAGCGTGGCAGCGTGCCTTTATAAGGCGGATCACGTGGCGCAACGGGCAGTTCTACTCGAGCTCCACTCCGGGTAGTATCGTGCGCACACGTTACTACAAGGAATAGCGAGAGATAGACCTACGCCGACGAAATCGTCTCGTGAGCCTACGCGACGATTTGGTAGACGAACCGAAACCCGAAACTCCGAGTTGCCATCGTGAGCACACGTGGGCGACACCCGGTGCCACCGTAAAATCCTAACCTACATTCTGACACACTGCTGCCTCCCTCTGCCACTGTGAGCCCACAGGGTTAAGGGAGTAACAATAGTTCCGCCGGCGATTCGCCCGGTCGTACGCTCACGTCCTGGTGAAACAAAGGTAAACTCCTAACCAACCAAGCCAGCCTTACGCCGACATCTCACGACTCGCTTTATCTCTGTGTGCACACAGGATAAAGAGAAGAACGAGACAAGCGACGAAGGTTTGTGAAGCCGTGCGCTCACGACTCCACAAATCCGAGGGATAACCCCAAAACACCGTGACACTATCCCGGCCGTTACTGTGCACACACAGAGCGGTCGAGATCGTTGTTCCGCGACACATTCGGATCGGCGTAGCCGTGCGCACACGACTCCACCGTACCGAATGAATTCCTAACCTTAAAATCCGCCACCGACCCGTCATACTGCCACCGAACCGATAAACCGCAGCCGCGAACACCGAATCAATCTTGTAACGAAATCGCGTATATGTTCTTGTAAATTTGTAACCGCGTTAGTTTAAACAATTCTACTTGTAAAGGCGAAGTATTTTTAACAAGACGCATAATTGATTTCTGTTTCAAATGCTATTGTTTAACTAAGAAATATATTTTGTTATTGTTGAGAATATAAAAAAAGACTCTTTTTTGCTCCTCTCCGGTATCCCGATCCTGGAACCGACTGACTATCCAGTCTCTTGGGGAAAGTTAAACCATTACATTATAAATACAAGAATAAACTTAAATAATAATAGTAATATTCAAATCTTATCTATGTACGGATCACATGATATACCTAAGTCTGAGTTTATGCTAGATTTAAACCAATATTTGGAAAAAAATCATCTTGTTATTTAATATTGATATATTATATTGCGATCACGTAAGTCGAGTTTATGTGCAATTTTTTTGAAAAAGGTTATACACCAGATTTTGTGCTGTTGATTTGGCCAAAAGATCTTGTATCGATAACATCTTTATAAAGAAGACTAGAAATTTAAATTCAGTTGGTTATGAACTCAAGTTGTAAATATTGTAAATCAAATAAAAGTTAAAAACAGCAAACCAACAGTGTTACTAGATTATAAAAAAATCGCAAACATTTCACAATCCCGAAACTAAATGACATTATAAAATATAGGATAGCAACAGCGATATTCATTTAATAAATACTGGTGTCCCTAGGGAGACTATCTTAGGTCCACCGCTTTTTATTCCTTACATAAACAATGTTTTTAAAGAGATCCCTTTAGACTCTATCCTATCGTACGCAGATGATACCGCTGTAATAGCTACTGGGTAGAGGCGCAAAAGAATATGAACAGATACTTACTATAATGATAAATAATTTGCTAACACAATGTCAACCAAAATTCTAAGAATGATAAACTATGCTTATTTCCATAGTATAATCAGCTATGGAATCATAGCATGGGGAGGAGCGTATAAGAGTTATCGCAATCTAGTGCAGAAATCACAAAGAAAAATACTAAAGACAAATAATAAAAATAATTTTACTGTCCACGATAACCCTCTAAATTTAGAGCAACTATTTATTTTTGAATCAATTGTCAAAGTCTTAGAATTTAACAGTAGCAATAATTTTATAGTCAGCGAATCATGGCTAAACAAAATGCTTAATGATCCCTGCTCCCACATTTGTAGCAACAGTTACTTCGATCTTGTGTTGCTGTGAACTTTTTGGCGATATGTCTAAAATCTAGACATTTATAACATCTTAGTGTCCCTTGTCCCTCTCGGATTTTGCAGACTACCCATCCTATCTTGATTTTCTGCTTTGCTATAACCTGTTTAGCAATTGTCGCTGGCATTTCAATGACCGCGGTCTGTGTATCACCCTACGTCCGTCGCACCGATTTTACTGCCGTTTTCTCTACTACAAACGTTTCACTACTTTGAAATTCCCTTTGTAGTGCTTTCACTATATCAATCTTGGTTGTTAATATATCAAGTTACTTTATTTCAAAGATCCCTTGCTCTTGCACTGTTCTTACTTCGGCACCGGCTTGTCGGATCATTTTCTGCTTGTCAAAGTTCTGCTGCCTTAAGGTCCAGCTGCTGTCGTGCGTAGTCTGTTGGAATTTTTCCCAGTATCTCCAGTTTCGGTCAGAATAGGTCTGACCTACTACTTGAATCTATGTAGTAAACAAACTCGATATAATGGTAAATTAGTAATTTTACGTGCAAATTTGACACTTATAACTTAATACATTTTACGTCTATCGATACGAACAAAGTTACGCAGCTAGCTTGAAGTAGCAGAAGAGCAGCACACAACAAAAAATTATAACTACCAGAGCTGAGCTTGAATTGTAGCAACATACTATAAGATTAAACGAATGACTAGATAGGAAGATCTGTTCACACCGGCGTCCAGGTCAGAACTGATTGACTGAGGGCGTTCAAATTTATTTGGAAGTCAGGTACACCATGTCGAACATATATATGTACAGTTTGGAGTTTCAATTAAAATTTTCATTGATTTATTCATTATATATATATATATATATATATATATATATATATATATATATATATATGTGTGTGTGTGTGTGTGTATATATATATATATATATATATATATATAGGTGGTTCTCTGTGAAATCGGAAATAAACATTTTAATTGTTACCCAAACTGTGTGTATATATATGTGTGTGTGCGTGTGCGTGCGTGTGTGTGTGTGTGTGTGTTCTACGTGTTGTACCTTATTTCCCAAAAAAATGTCAGCGCGATTCTTTTACTTGGCTTTGAGTTATAGTTGGTCAAAGTTGGGATTTCAAGCAATTTTTGCATCGACTTTTCGTGCAACGAATTGTGATAGAGAGAAAGAGTGAAAGAGAAAGCTGCATATTTCCTTATATGGAGGTTGCTTATCTCTTTCTTCTAGTTCATCTAGCCTCCTCGCGGTTCCACCTTGGCGTATAGGAGTAACTATGAGAGAACCATTCGACTAATGAGGGGGTTTGCACGTCGCATATCTCCTCATTTGGAGTGCTCCCCTACGATATGCAGAGCATCTTCTTTTTTTTATGCTGCCAATGACTAGATGTCTCGTAGTCAAGTGCGGCGCACCTTGACCTTCCTTTGTCCTCAGTCCTTTGTTGTGCGCGTGACGGAGGTCTGTATTCGGTGACTTGCCCGTGCACTTTTCTGCCTGCGCTCTCTTCTTCCGTTGATAGTCGCCATCTTTTTCTTGTAGCGGCTCGATTTTCCATGCACGGGGCAAGTACGAGTGCCTCCCCATCCTGTCTCTGTATGTACTCTCCTCATTCACTGACTGTCGCCTTACTTCGATTCTTTATGTGTGTGTATGTGTGTGTGATAGCGTCCGGATTTAATTTTTCTCTGATTTAACTTAAATTGCCCTTCATCGCGTTTTATAATCTTTAATGATTTTATTTATTTCTATTCGGATTTTGTCACGTTTTTGTTTGTATTTTTGATAACGTTCTCGTTTCTCGTTTCTATCTCATTTATTAATTATTAAATATGCTTGGATATTTCTAACATCGTATTTTTTACACTAATTTCTTTATCGACTTTTTATTTGGAGTTTATTTATCTTATCTTTTGCTGCATTCTAATGGGAAGAGTGTTGGTTGACCAATTTTATTATGATTGATCTTATTAATTTTTTTTATTATAAAATATTAAAATGCGAAAGAATTGAGCGTACACTTTGTTTATTTGATACTTTACAATTTAATTCCATCCAATCATCGAATGCTATAAATTTGTATTTAATTGTTACATTCTTCTGTCTTACAAAAAATCCTTAAAATGCTTCACTTCTCAAAGTGTAAAATTACATACTTCAGAGGGAAAAGTGGAAAGGGTATGGAGGGGAAGTTGAGGGAAGTGGAGGGGTTAGTAGAGGGGAACGAAGGGTGGGTGGAGAAGTAGTAAAGGGAGGTGGAGGGGTTGGTGGAAGGGTAGGTGGAGGAAAGTGGAGAAAGGGTGGAAGGGGTGGAGGGGGGAGGGGATTTTGAGTCTTAAAATAACGTAAACATAAAAACAATTTTAACTTATTTAGTGGAGGTGGGTGGAGGAAAGGTGGAGGGGGAGGAGAGGATTTCAAAATAAAATCCCGCTAACAACTATTTAATGTAGGAAGATATATATATATATTTATATACTCACCCCGAGATTTAATAAAAAATCAAAATCTTGGATAAAACGTTCACGTTCTTCTCAATAAAATAATATTGCTCGACTTAATGTCGTATCACCAAAAGATACTGAGAGATTTTTCACAGATAACTATTATCAACAGGTCAATAGCATCATCATCATCAGCATATGATATATAGCAAGTACTATTAATAAATATTATTGAATATGTAGATATACTTACTTAATTTAAAATGGATTTCAATAACATATCATTATACAGGGTGACCCAATTTAAACGGGCACCGCTCATAACTCGTCAGGGACAGCCACAATCGAAAAAATGGTAGAGACCAAAGTTGTAGGATATCGAAGGGGCAACCCGATGGTGACCTTGGATTTGACTTTGAACGCGTTTTTCAAGGTCATTTGAAGGTCAACTTTGGTTTTTTAAATAGGAACCCCATTCTTTTATTGCGGGAATGGAAAGAGCGGTAAATTTTACGTTCAGAATGGTATGTTCGGTTGCGGCACTGAAGGTCATCGCAAGGTCATGCAGCCAGAATGAAACCCCGCCTACGTAATTCCTCTAGCAACGCCAAATTAAAAAAATTGGTAGAGACCAAAGTTGTAGGATATCGAGGGGACAACCCGATGGTGACCTCGGATTTGACCTTGAACGCGTTTTTCAAGGTCATTTGAAGGTCAACTTTGGATTTTTAAATAGGAACCCCATTCTTTTATTGCGGGAATGGAAAGAGCGGTAAATTTTACGTTCAGAATGGTATGTTCGGTTGCGGCACTGAAGGTCATCTCAATGTCCTGCAGCCAGAATGAAACCCCGCCTACGTAATTCCTCTAGCAACGCCAAATTAAAAAAAAGTGGTAGAGACAAAAGTTGTTGTATAGGGGGGGGGGGGGAGAATTGTGACCTCGAATTTGAGCCAGTCCTACAAGGTCATTTCAAGGTCAAATTATTTTTTTTTCAAACTTTACTTTTACTTTGTATCCGAGATGAAATCCCTTCTTAGATGTTCTCTGTCCAGCGGCCAAGACGCAAATGAGCCCTCGCTAGCGTCCAAACATAAGTCTCGCTATTCCCCGAATGATCCCTTCCGACGGTTAACTTGCGAATGACTCCTCTAGGTGGTCGCCACCTACCTACCCGAACTCCTGATGTGCGAAAAATAAAAATGGCTCCCGAAATAAGCCTTTTAAAATAAGTCCCGCGCTCAGTCTTGCCACCGCGACTCCGTCGAACCTTCCCCTACGACGCTTAACTCACGAATGATTTTCAAGCAGGCGCCCCGGCCCCGCGCCGTACCTGCCGCCCGAACTTTCGATTTGCAAAAATAAAAATAGCCTCCGAAAATTGTCGAAAGAGTCTCACACTCGGCCTTCCGCCAAAAATATTAACGAAAATTTTTATTAAAAAGCCAATCATCGATACAGAAAAAGATTAAGTAAAACATCGAAGTATTGTAGAAAAACGTCAAAGTTTGATAAAAACGTAAAAAAAATATTAAATGTTTTATTTTTAAAAAATCATAAATTGATAAACCGTAATGCCAAAATATGAATAGAATTTTACAATAAAAAGCCATCGATACAGAAAAAGAAAAAGTAAAACATCGAAGTATAAAGTAAAAAAGTTTTTATATTTATTTTACACACATTTATTATTTGAATCAGAAATAAATTGCATTATGTTTTTTTAAATAACGTTGTTGTTTTTCCATTTAATTTATTCATAAATTATTATTGTTTTAAGTATACATAGCTATACATACATACGTATGTTTGTATACATATGCTATACACACATACATGTAAACACGCATGTTGAAAATACATATGTATAAGCAGAATTATAAAGTTTGTAATACATACCATGTCGTCACACAGATTATACATACAATTACTGGCAACAGTTAATATAATTATTTAGTGATAATTCCACTGTATAAATATTTTAATTCTATTAGAAATATTTTTGCAGCAGAAATTGGTAGGTACTTAAATTTTTTGCACTTTTCTATTAGATAAGTAATAATAAACAACCAACAACACTAAAAAATGTATGTTCATTATTTAAACTTGTACAATATGTAAGCTGTAAAATATTGTATTTAACACGATAATAATTAATTAATAACATACATATTAATATAAAATATTGCATCTAAAGTTATGTTAATGTAAAAAAATTTTTATCTAACGTAACAGAATATTTATTATTGTTAACAAATGAAGATTGTACTTTTTACATCATTTCATTTAATATTAAAAATAATACGAATATACATTTTCTATTAAAATTTTTGTATTAATGTCTTGTATAAAAAAAGTTCTGCAATACGTAATGAAGGTATTTCTTGAAGAATCAATTTACTTAAAATTAAAAAATGTTTGATATAATTTCAAGTCATAGCGATTATTCTAGAAAATATTGTTTAAGAGCTAAATATTCCGATTAATTACCCATATTTTAAATGTATGTATAAGTTTGATTTCACTTCATAAAATTTAATAAGTTAAAATAAATCTTTTACTAAAATACAATTTTAACTATTTTATAAGTTATCTATTAAAATTTACTTTTAACACTTTTGGAATTACAAAATATTTATTTATTATCTATTTCATAAAAGCTTCCTAATCAATAAATTATTTTATAATAAAAAATTAATAATTACTATTTGCAATTAAATAATTGTTTAAGTAGTTTTTTATTTATTATTTTTTGCAGAAAACAGTCTAAGTTCTAGTAATGCAGTAGAATTTTTAAATTTACTTAGATATTTATCGACTTGAAATACTAATTTAATAATTGAAAATATGTGATTTGAGTCATTTTTTTTATTTTTGTAATATTTATAATCTAAGTAAATATGCCGGACTATAGTCGAAGCGAAATTGTTGATATTTTATTGATTTTGGGAGAGTGTCGAAGAAATTATAATGCAGCAGCACAATTATATCGGAGGCGTTTCCCAAACAGAAATCATCATCCATCTCGAAGTACGATCCAGAGAATTGAACAGCGAGAGAGGCGAGGACCTCAAAGATGGTACGCTAAATGATTAAAATCTTTTCTTCTATTTTAAATTTACTACTTCGTTTAAAGTGCAACATTTTACACGCTTTCAGGATCCGGAGTCGAAAAAGTGGGTGCTGTTTGAAAAAAAATAATTTGACCTTGAAATGACCTTGTAGGACTGGCTCAAATTCGAGGTCACAATTCTCCCCCCCCCCCCCCCTATCCTACAACTTTGGTCTCTACCAATTTTTTTAATTTGGCGTTGCTAGAGGAATTACGTAGGCGGGGTTTCATTCTGGCTGCATGACCTTGCGATGACCTTCAGTGCCGCAACCGAACATACCATTCTGAACGTAAAATTTACCGCTCTTTCCATTCCCGCAATAAAAGAATGGGGTTCCTATTTAAAAATCCAAAGTTGACCTTCAAATGACCTTGAAAAACGCGTTCAAGGTCAAATCCAAGGTCACCATCGGGTTGCCCCTTCGATATCCTACAACTTTGGTCTCTACCATTTTTTCGATTGTGGCTGTCCCTGACGAGTTATGAGCGGTGCCCGTTTAAATTGGGTCACCCTGTATATGTTTTACAATTTAATGTAATATATATATATATATATATATATATATATGGGACGTTTCACGTCAACCAAACCATCAGTGCACCCAAAATTTGGGTTAACCTAACAAGACGTTTGAGGTCTCAAAATGATCGTCTGGTCAAGGGCTTTTGAAAAAGTTCTGGCATTTTCAAAAATCCAATGTGGCGCATAAAATATGGAGCCTGAAACCCACGTTTTCATAGCACATTCAACAAAAACAATAGTAAAAATATTCTAATTTGTGAAATATCATACCAAAAAGCATGTATAACTGATGATAGGACATATTATTGACAATGCTGACGGAATTCCAAAATCAAAAATGGTGGAATCAAAATGGTGGACATTATACCTCCACCCAACCCATTTTACCGCAACAAATGATTTTTGATCAGTTTAAAGTATCGATATGAGGGTTTTTGGGGCCACTGCACCTTATTTTAACCTCGAAATTTTAAAATCCAAAATGGCGGACATTATACAACCACCAAAACTATTTTACCGCAATGAACGATTTTAACCCATTAACCCGCGTGAGAATATTATATGAGATCTTATATGAGATCGTATATGAGATCTCATGTAGATCTCATATAGATCTCATATAGATCTCATATGTGATCTCATATAGATCTCAGATGTGATCTCATATAGATCTCATATGTGATCTCATATAGATCTCATATGTGATCGCATATAGATCTCATATAGATCTCAGTACGAATTTCAGTACGAATGTCGGTCATATGAGATCTCATATGAGATCTCATATAATATTTTTACGCGGGAAATATATGCATGTTTGTACGTACACACGTACGTTCCTTTTTTAATGTTTTGTTTACAAAAACTAATCATTCGAAAATTACATTTCTGAGATGTGTTGATATGCAGTGATTACAGTTAATGTTGAAAAATTAATTTTACGAAATATAGGGATGTTTACAGAAGGCATTGTTTTCTAAAATAAAGAATTTTAATATTATGTAGAAGATATCAAACAAACTGTTATATAAATCTTACTCAAAGATCCTTAGTAGTATGGGCCTTATAAATTCTGTTCCATTACGTAAATCGACTCTTAAGCATAATTCAAAAAATTGCATTATCATTACTATTCCTTCAGAGCGAAGATCCCCAAGCAAAGAATTTAATGATTCCACAACAGTAGATGTTTCATTGGAGAAAAATTGTTGTGGATTTAATAATACATATGCATGAAGTATATATAAACATAACCTCAAATTTTCTGAAGATGATTCTGTGAAATTTGTGAAAATTATTTTAAATTGTTAAATTCATGATAAATTATTACAATCGTTATTGATAAATGTGATTTCTTACCTAAAATTAAAGGCATATTTTTAAAAAGATTCATTATCTCAGGTGTCGAAGAGGGCGAGTTTTCTAAAACGGCAAGCCACAGTTCTAAACCATCTTCTAATAAATACACGTAACCAGCTTGGCTCATATCACAACTTAATTCTACAACATTTATGACAAGCGGTTGTAAAATACCACTGTCAGAACCTAATGCTTTTACTAAGTGTACAAGAGTTGAAACAATGGAGCATCTTAACATATTATGATGTTCTGACTGATGCCAAAGCTCTGGTAAATACATATTGAGTGCACCAACATGAGGTTTGATTTCGTTTCCTACTCTTTCAATCATAAATGATATTACGTACAAAACACGCATCTGAAAAATGTATAGTGATTAAGTAGGATAAGTAATTTATAGGAATGTAAATTATCGTATTACAAAGCAAATATTAAGAGAAGGTACCTTTGTATCACATTCATTAACTTCTTTCAGAAGAGCAAAAAGTGATGAAAAAGCAGTTGCTAAAAAAAAACTGAAATCATCTGTGTTAAATTGAAAATCATCTATAGCGAGTTTTAGTGCATCAGCTGCAGCTAAACGAACTCCCAAATCTTCATCTTCTCTCAAAGCTTCTATCATAAGTTTATATAAATCTGGCCTAAATCCAGCAGACAGTTTGACACCTGTAATAAAATGTTTAAATTCAACAATTACATTGAGATAGTGGTAAAAATCATCATTTATACACTTTTAATACTTTCAACCTTTAAATTTTGTGCTACTTTTTGCAAATAATTATTACAGTTTCTTTGCTTTAAATATATGATTGAATGAATAATATGCAAACTTGAATTTTTATTAACAGGCAAAGGATATTGACTTCGAAAGAAGATCTATCGTTTGGAGGCGGTGTTTAGAAAATTATAAAAGAACTAGCAAACTATTCACGGCGTTTCACCATGCAAGGCATGCAAAAGGCATCGTTGTTTGTCCTTGAGTACAAATCCAATTCACCTGCAGTACAAATGCAGTTGCATACAACTTCTACTATGGGGTCGGGGTATATAGTCAATGGTGGGTTAATCAATATTAAACGATTTTCGCGTTTTCCATATCTATTAAGCCGGCGTAATAGTACATTGTACAACAAGGGGCGAAAATGGGTTTTTCCAAGTGAGTCTGGAAAAGCACATTCGCCCCTCGTTGTTCACCGTGCTTTTTATAACAAGTGTATAAGGAAGACCATTTGGGTCGCCTATGAAGTGGATCGAGAATGGAGTTTTTCGAGTCGTCCACTACGGTGGGCGTGTATAGATTCATATATATGTGTGTATATATATATTATTTAATTATTTTATTTATTTAAATATATTTTTAGTAAAGCTTTTAAAATTTAGTAAATCAAAATTTTAATAAACTGCAAATTTTGAAGAATTTTGAGAATTTTGAAAATTTTGAAAAATTTTGATATTTTGGAAATTGTTTCAACAGTTTTTAACGATTTAAAGCTTTAGTAAGGAGATGAACAAAAAAAAATGAATCGAGCGGACCGAAAATGGTCGTTTTCGCCTCTAGAGGCGAAAACGACCATTTTCGGTCCGCACGATTTCGGATTCTCCGATTATTGTAGGCTCGTTCTACCTATATAGGGGGCGAAAATGGATTAATTGATACATGTATTGTGATCAGGGACTCTCGCTCTACTTTTTGTGTGACGCTCGGAAAACCCCATTTTCGGTCCAGTTTATAGGCGCCGAAAATAGTCTTTTTTATGCACGTGTTATGAAAAGTAACTATTTTCAGACCGACGAACGAAGAAATTTTAGCGAGCCTTTTCAATTTTTTTTGCCTGTCAGGCGCTTTTCATTTTTTTTGCACGCAAATGCGGCATATGCAAGCAAAAAAAAAATGAAAAATGCCTGCCGAACAAGAAAAAATTAAAAACGCCCGCTAAATTTTTTTAAAGAAAATAGTCAGTAGTTCAAATCAAATATATGTATATGTGTGTGTGTGTGTGTATGTGTGTATGATTATGTACATATATGTGTGTGCGTGTGCGTAAACGTAACATGCGTTACAAAAATATGATATACACTAAGGGCTAAGTAGGCTGTTTGGCCTCGTGTGGTTGCAGTACTCATCTGCGGCTCGGGCTAACTCGCCTTGATTCGTACTGCAAACTCCACACTCAGCCTAAAAAAGCCCACTTTATGCCCTTGGTGCACAATATACTATTTTGTAACACAAGCCCGATTATCGCATTTTTCGTACCTGTTAAGCGGGCGTAACAATTTTTTTTGCCCGCTGCTCACTTTTTTTGAATTTGTGAGGGTTTTCAAAATTTATAAAAAATCTTGTCATTTTAATGATTTTAATATATATTAATACTTAAGTTATTTAATAAAAATGTTAATAAATAACAATACTATTTTTCTAAATATTCATGGCTGTGTAATGGCCGTATATAAAAACAGCCAATTTACTTCCGCTTTATAGTCATAAAAAACGTGAAAATCCATACATGCGTCACAAAAACTATGGTATGCACCAAGGAATAAGCGGTGTTTTTGACCTCGTGTGGTATACAATACTCGTCTTCGGCTCGAAAACGCACTTGCCTTCAGCTCGTGCTACCTTGCCTGCGACTCGTACTGCAAACTCCACACTCGGTCTAAAACATCCCACTTTACGCCCATGGTACACAATATACTATTATGAGTGGGGAATATATATGTGGCCTATACTATAAGAAAGTCTATAGAAGAAAGAATTCTTGATGCAATGGAAAGATGTTTATAAAATACTATAAACATCTAATAAGGCTGGCCCTTACTAGCGAGAACAAGAGGGAACGCCAGTGTGGTTCCGACCGAGCAACTGGGTAGTCGCATTAAGTGCGAGCATATATATTGATCATCTGAATAAATCACTAATTATTTATTATGAATTAAGTAAATTGTGTCTTTAGTTTATTCTTAGTTAAATAAGACCTCCTACATATGCGATTTCAAAGTGATTGTGTTTGCAGTTTGCTATAGACACATACATATATACACACGCATACACAGCTGCGCGGAAATGCCGATACCCCGTATGTGGCGCGTCCCCTGGGTGGCGGAAAGGGGAATGCTCATCGGCGCGTCGAGGTCTCCTTCACCGGCCAAAGGGTAGAGCAGAAATAAAATATGCTCCGCGGACCAAACAGGCTAGGGGAAGAGACCCCGAAGATAAATCAAACATGGATAGTGAGTTAGTTACATTAATACCCCAAGTGGGTCAAGCCACAGTGCCCAGTCCTGCGTTCGATTCCGATCGGGTGAAAGCCCTGGTGGTCGACGCTGGCCCCATAAAGTTTAGGGGGGCCAAACTCACTTAGAAGCCGCAGACGTTTATCATCTGACCCCTGCAGCATGTAAAGACGCAGGTGATATGGAGATGGAAGTGGATGCAGACAAGGACAAGACAGCTGTATGCATAACGCAGAGGAATGCGCACTTGGATCGTCTGGGCAGCAGAATCGATGAACTGATGGATTATGTCAGGGACGGGCACAATGTGCACAAGCAAATTAAAGATCTTGCCTGAATCATAAGAGCCAGCTATAAGAATCTCTGCATGGCAGAAGGGAAACCCAGACAACCCCGAGTCTCAGATCTCGGAAGGCGGGTACAACGGAGGAAGCCCCAAATACTCCACAGGATAGAAATGGAGGAAATAAAGGAGCAGATAATCAACCTAAAAAGGCAGCGTGGCAGAAAGTCGTTACAAGAGAGTCAAAAAAAGGAGAAAAAGGCAAGCAAAGAGAATAAAAGTGTCCCTGATGTTACAAACCAGAATAGGACCAGCAAGGATGGAACGAAGCGGGCAAGACCGAATACTTTAATCATCCAGGCTGAAGAAGGAAAGAGCTATGCAGACATCTTATCCAAAATGAAAGCGGCTCCGTCACTTAACACACTGGGGAATAGCGTAAATAAAATACGCAGAATAGTTGCAGGAGATCTTCTGATAGAGCTTAAACGCACAAGAGAAGTCAAAACCTCGGACTTCCAAGAAGCAGTTAAAGGGGTACTAGTGAAAGGCGCCACAATAAAAGCACTCCAGGAAGAAGAAACCATTAAAATAAGAGATTTGGACATGCTTACCTCAAAAGAGGAGATACTAGAAGCACTACAGAAGGAAATTGGCAAAGAGAACATCATAGAAGTCTCTACGATAAGATCTCTCCGAAAGACGTATAGTGACACGAAGATTGCAGTGATACGGGTACCAGCTCAGATAGCGGCTAAGATCACTAAGCTACAAAAGATCGTAATAGGATGGGTATAAACTGTAGGATCCAGGTAGCTAACGTCAAAAACGATTTGCTTAGATGTTATAAATGTCTAGGTTTTGTCCATATCGGTAGAAACTGCAGAGAAACTGAAGACAGAAGTAATGTTTGCTTTAAATGTGGAAAAGATGGGCACAAAGCAAAGGAGTGTAAGAACTAACCCAACTGTGTACTCTGTAAAGGAGGCACAGGTGGAAAGAGTGACCACGCAGCTGGTAGTTATGCATGCCCAGTCTACCGAGCTGCAGTAGAAGCCACTGACAGACGAAGAAAATGAAAATAGTGCAGTTGAATATAAATCACTGCGCGACTGCACAGGACCTACTGAGCCAGTATGTCCGTGAGACTAAAATCGACATAGCTATCGTCTGTGAGCAATACAGTGAGACCTAGACAAACCATCGTGGGATATAGACAGTACTAGTAAAGCGGCGATATAGGCATGCAGAGACGCCACTTTTCAGGAAAAAATGACAAGACGTAATGAAGGATTCGTACGCGCTAAGGTCGCAGGCGTACACATTTACAGCTGCTTTGCTTCTCCTAACACGTCGTTAAAATAATTCAGACAACTGTTGGACCGGATAGTACAGGATGCTGTAGGAAGAAAACCGGTACTAATAGCAGGCAATTTCAATGACTTGGCAGTAGAGTGGGACAGCCAAAGGACGAACAAAAGAGGACGAGCGCTATTGGAAGCATTCGCCCACCTTGACTTGGTCTTATTGTTAGTTAATCAGGGATGTTCTTACATATATTAAAGAGGAGACGCAGGGTCCATCACAGATCTCACGTTTGTTAGCAGCTGCCTTATTGGCTTAATCAGATCGTGGATGGTGAGCGATCATTACACAAATAGTGACCACCAAGCGGTAATAATGGAGATAAGATGAAAAAAATTAACTTTTAAAAAAGTAAAAGGTTAGGTGAGTTTGATATATTCTGCAACGAAATTACAGACAGAAAAGAACTGAGATCAATTAAACAAAGTCAAGTTTATTGTATTTAATCGTAATGAAGCAAGGAAAAACTCTCAAGATAATTACTACGTAACTTGCCACGCCCGTTTCATTGTACTTATAGTGTTTGTTTTTTTACTTTTTTAAAAGTTAATTTTCTTCAAAGATGTCCATCCTTTTTAGTATATTTTTTGGGTATTCGATATTCAACGTCGTACAAATAAAATATAAGCATCTTTAGCACCTTTCGACCACAGCTTTTTGTAACATTTTTATCACTAACATTAAATCACTGATAGTTCTGATATACACCACTCTCAAATTATTTCTACACCTAGACACCAACAAAACACGGCGTAAACTACCCATATCTCGTCATCGGCCACCGTGTACACCTAGACACCCCCCTTGAATGATTTTTACACTTAGACATCAAAAACCACAAAGCGCTCCAACTAGACCTCGTCATCGGCCACCCTGTACACCTAGACACCGCCCTTGAATAATTTCTTTACCTAGATACCAAAAACCACGGAGCGCACCACCTAGACCTCGTCATCGGCCACCCTGTACACCTAGACACCGTACTTGAATCATTTTTATACCAAGACACGGAAAACAACCTGAACCTTGCCATCGACTATCCTGGCAAGCTAGTTACTGTTACAGCTCCGGAACGCAGAGTATGCACCGGCAACCTCTTAGTTCTAAATACCGTAATATATTATTATATTTTCTTGAGAAAGCAATTCCCATCTGTAAATAGCTTTGCGGCCAACTTCACGGTCTAATGTCTTTGTGGACTCGTACAATTCATGTCTCGGAGAAGGAACGTTTCCTAAGAACTGGAAGAAGCAACGCCTGGTGCCAGTATCAAAAGGTGATAAGCCACCTGGAGAAGCTGCCTTATACAGACCACTCTGCATGCTCGACACTCAGGGCAAGATTTTAGAGCGCATAATCAACGTTAGAATGGACCAAGTCATTAAAAAACCAGGCGGACTAGCAAAAAATCTAGACGGATTAAGGAAAAAAAAAACTCCACTCTTGATGCCGTAAGCTTAGTAGTCGACACCGCTAGAACTGCAATAGAAGGAAAAAGATGGAAAGAAGGATCCTAGAAGTACTGTGCTATTATTACACTGGATGTTAAAAATGCGTTTAACTCAGCCAGCTTGGGCAAGATACATGAGGCACTACCGAAAAAAGAGGTAGATATATATAAGAAGGATATATAAGAAGAATTATGTCTGACTACCTAAAAGACAGAACCCTTTTGTATGACACAGAGAACAGCACGAAAACATATCAAGTAACCGGAGGGGTCCCACAAGGGTCAGTGCTTGGCCCATTATCGTGGAACATCATGTACGATGGAGTACTTAGGCTAGAGCAGACTGGACTTGAGCTTACTAGCCATAAAACGGAGGCTATCCTTATATCTAGTAGAAAGAAAATAGAGACAATAACGCTGTCAGTGGACGGACACGAAATAGACTCTCAGCTGACCATTAAGTACCTGGGAATCACCATAGATGCCAGATTAACGTTAAAGCAGCATTTTAAGAGGGCGAGCAATAAGGCAGCAAAAGTCGGTCCTGCACTATCGCGATTAATGCCAAACGTAGGTGGGCCAACGTATGGTCGAAGGTTACTCCTAGCCAGTGTAACTACATCAATTATGTTATACGGTGCCCCAATATGGGCGGACGCTATGTTGGTGAAGTCCTATGAACGAAAACTGTCAACAGTTTATAGGAGAAGTGCATAGCGGGTCGCTTCTGCCTACCACACAGTATCAGAAGTTGCAGTGTGCGTTATTTCGAGTATGCCGGCTATTGACCTTTTAGCAACAGAACGAAAGAATATATACGAAGAAAACCGGCGCGGTGACAATACTCAAAAGAAAGTTTGGAAATCCGCAAAGGAACAAACCCTAGCTGAGTGGCAAAGACGATGGAACTCCAGTGGAAAGGGGCGATGAACACATCGTTTCATATCACGTATTGTTGGCTGGACCAATAGACGATACGGGGAAGTGAATTACTACCTTACGCAGTTTTTGAGCGGACATAGGTGCTTTCGAGCCTACCTACACCGAAGACAAAACACTAGCGTCGAAAGTTGACTGGTGCACAGTAAACAACTACGTAAGGACCATTATCAAGAAGGTTCGAAAGTACGAAGATAATAGAAGGGAAGGACAAGGCGAAACAGCTGAGTAAAACTGTTGCTAGACGAAGGCCACT
The DNA here is from genome assembly GCF_009193385.2 of Nasonia vitripennis. Classification (NCBI taxonomy): domain Eukaryota; kingdom Metazoa; phylum Arthropoda; class Insecta; order Hymenoptera; family Pteromalidae; genus Nasonia; species Nasonia vitripennis. The sequence continues at coordinate 2,612,751 of NW_022279614.1, read as the reverse complement.
AGGTAATAGATACAAAACGCTTCTCGGACTGATGCAGAGGAACGAAGGTCACAGAGTTAAGCTCTCACTCCCCTGTCCGATGCAGAGAAAAGTAGGAGCTAGGGTTGAGTACCTATAAGTGCTCCTCAGACCAATGCTGAGGAACGTAGGTAACTGAGTTGAGCCCAGACTCCCTCACCTGATGCAGAGGAACGTAGGTGTCGGGGTTGAGTCTTTCTAGAGGATGGCCGGTCGATGCTGCTCGAAGTAGACTATCGGACGATGCGGCAGGAAGCTGACGGCTGGACGATGCAGAAGGAAGAAGACGGCAGGACGATGCAGAATGCAGAATGAAGAAGACGAGTTTGATCCGGAACCCCTAATCACTTTGGTGGATAAGAGATGTATGTATGGAAATGTGAAACTTCAAAGCAGATGCCAAAAAAGGCTAGTTAACGGGCCCCACGGAAGTATTGTTCAACGATAGTACCTGTAAGGATCAGATGTCGGAGGGCCACTCGTGCAGAGCTTGCTCTGCCTACGCCACATAAAAAAAACGCACATACACAGATACTTGTATTAGTCGCTTCGCTTGCCAACTCCCCATTATAGTTTCTGTGTAATTTTTATACTCAACATTTTATTTACATGATCTGATAATCATGTTCTGTTTGATTATAAGAATAAACGCTCTTATAGAGTTATATAAAATTAGTAGATTATATTAAAATCAAAGATCAAAATGTTGTCACAGTCGAAAAAATAAAAAGAAAATGTGTTACTAAATGTAAAAGTACTGAATTAACGTCGAACTTCCATTAATAATGGCATTCAAAAAATGGTTTTCTATATTTTCCTCTTTCATTTGAAGTTTTAAATACATTATTTAGATCAAGTGGCGCAGCAGCGCCACGAAAGCGAGTTTGAGAAGCAGACGAAGCTTTGGTGCCCGTGACACTATTTACCTCTATATTGGTGTTCGGATTTTGCATTATAAAAAAAAATACTTATCATTACTGTTGGTAGTTTTTTTTTTGGTTTATTAGAATGTTTTCTGAGCCAAACTATGATTTCCTACAAAAGTATTAGTGTAAAGGCTGCTTATTTTTATAATATTTGAGTGTATAATCCACAAATGCTAAAATCACGTTTTTCTTCTTCAGTCAAAAATGTGTTAAGACCGTTAAGCTAGCCGGAAGAAGTGTTAGGACCGTGAAGTTGGCTGCACATCTAAATACAGATGGGAATTGCTTTTTCAAAAAAATATGAATAATATATTACAATATTTAGAATTAAGAGGTTGCCGGTGCATACTCTGCGTTCCGGAGTAGTTACTAGGTAGCCAGAGTAGCCGATGACAAGGTTCAGGTAGTTTTCGGTGTCTAGGTAAATAAATCATTCGAGGAAAGTGTCTCGGTGTACAGGGTGGCCGATGACGTGGTCTAGGTAGTACGCTCCGTGGTTTTTGGTATCTAAGTAACACAATAATTTAAAAGCAGTATCTAGGTGTACAAAGTGGCTAAATGACGAGGTCTTCGTGGTGTGCTCTGTGGTTTAAGGTGTCTAGGTGTAAAATCATTTGTGGACTGTGTCTAGATATATAGAGTAGCCTATGACAAAGTCTAGGTGTTAAAAACATAATAAAATTTCCTAAAAAGGACTGAAATCTCTGAAAAAAATTAACTTTTAATAAAGTAAAAGGTTAGGCGAGTTTGATGCATTCGGCAAAATTTATTATAGATAACAATCACGTAGCATTTCATACATATTAATTACAATTTTTATATTTGTTAAAGTTAATTATGGCAACAAATGCTGTGGCAAATGTAATAATTGTAACCATGCATTTAAAAAAGTTATGAGATCAATGAAAAATAGTCAAGTTTTTTTCAATCTTATTTATCAATAGTTTAACTTCGTACATGCATTCTATTAGTACTTATAAAGAATTTTTAAGTATGTAAAAGTTGATATAAATCTTTCAAAAAATAATTTTTGTGTCCTGTTATCTACATTGATGATATATCATTGTATCGAAATAACTATTTTATAAGTTTATGTACACAAATAAATATGTTCAAATAAGTTACTAATAGACAGCACCATAAGTGAAATAAATCGGGAATTGCAAGTTACAGTTTCCATTGTTTAATTATTAATATTATTTATATATTTAAAACTTGACTATTTTTCATTGATCTCATTGCTTTTTCAATCTATGGTTACAATTATTACATTTGCTACAGCTTTTGTTAAGTCACAATTAATTTTGACAAGTTTATAAATTGTTATAATGAATATGTATGAAATGCTACTTGATTGTCATTAGTAGATAGGCTATAGGCATACTAAAACATAGGCATACTAAAACACCCCCTCTCCTTTCAGAGTGTTTTAGTACCCGACGTAAGAGAGGGAGAGTATCCCCAGTCTACCCCCGTATGTATTTCTTTGAAAACCTATAGCGTTCTTTCAATTCCTTCCCTTGCATGAGCGACTCGAAGATGTTTCACCGCCAACTAATGCTATTGGCTGCTTATAGGACCACCCCTAATTCTAAGTCCCAATTAGCTTTCCCAGAAAAGCTAGGCAGTTTTCCTTCCAGAGATCCGCTATTAGCGATTGACCAGTGGCGCAAAGGCAAAGGTCACAAAAATGCACTTAGACCGATAGGCCTGCAGAGAGCGCGAAGACGAACATGAGCTAATAGGACTACAGAACGACAAAAAATACTTTTAGCGATTGTCGGGTAACCTAGAGGCATGCACCAAGGCCGATGCGTCTTATGATAGTCATTTTAGGCAGAAGATCCTTTTTTTTGTTGCGCTACCTGCAGAGAGCGCGGAGATGAACACGTCGTACTGACTTTGACGAGTGCCCTAGAGGCCTGCAGAAATCTTAAAAAAAGCGGAGGCACCGATAAGTTTTATGAAGATATCCGACCTTTTTTTTCGTTTTGCTAGCAGTGGACGAAAATGCGTGAGTGTCGCAGAGACCTGCAGAGATAAACGTTGTAAAGGCTTCTAGCGTTTGACGAGTGACTGAAGAGGGCCTGAAATACACGCACGGACGGCCGGGTCGTATGATAGTCATTTTTGGCAGGAGATCCTTTTTTTTGTTGCGCTACCTGCAGAGAGCGCAGAGGTAAACACGTCGTTTCTCCAATTAGAGGGCTTTTTAAGAAAGTATTGGGAAAAGAAGCTCAGCAAATCATAGGATTTTCGGCAAAATAGTGAAAAATGTGCTCCTGTCTTCGAGTATAAATAACCCCTCAAGATACACCGGAGTCAGTCACAGATTTTCTTGAAACTGACAAGAAAATGGCATCAAAGAAGGAGAATTCGGCAATGCAGCCTTCCCGAAGCCGACGAAGTCTGCAGGCCGCCCAGGATCGTATACGTTAGCTGATCGCCTCTCTCCTAACAATGCTGGACTACGTTTCCTGGGCAATGGACGTGGTCGAAACATGTAAGTTCGACTCTAGTAAAACACTCTAAAGTCACAAATTATTTAAGTTTTTGATTAATTTATTTGAATTATTTTATTGTTGCAGTGCCACAACCACCGAATGCTGCTTTGCAGCAATTGGCGCCGCGGCGATCTCCGGCAGCTGACCCGCCTCGACGATCCCCAGCGGCTGACCCGCCTCGATGATCCCCAATGGCTGAGCAGCCTCGACGATCTCCGACAGCTGAGCAGCCACGGCAATCCTCGGCGACCCAAAGAAGACGGTCTCGATCGAGCTCGAGTTCAAGCTCGAGCTCTAGTTCGAGCTCCAGTTCAAGCGGAACATCATCCAGTTGCGCATCGTGCAAATCCGTTAAAAGTATACACGACCTCAAGCCGATTCCTAAGATTGCATCCTCGAATATGAAGAGAAAAGCAAATGGTAAAAATATTAAATTTATTCTTAAAATAATATAACTTTATTTTTAAAAAATAATAATGCTAATTTGTTTCCTTATTTTTACAAAATAAGAAGGCAACGAGCAGAAGAAGAAGAAGGCAGGAGATTAGATTAGATTAGATTAGATAGTTTTTATTTGCGTACATTATGTTGTACAATAATAAGATTCAGCATTATGAGGTGAAAGTAGAATACAGTAAGTTGGGGCGTGTTTAGATTATGTATAGTGTAAAAGTGTACCGATGGTGAAAATGAATAGTGCGAGAATGAGTAGGTGTGTGCGTGTGCATGAGTGTGTATGAGTTATGTGTTTTCGAGTTGAAAGTAGTAATCTTTAGCAAGTTTTCTGAAGATGACAGTAGATGAGGTGTTTCTAATGTGAGATGACAGGCTATTCCATAAGTATGACGCGCTGATATGAAACGAGTTCCTCAGCGTCTCAGTCGCGAAGGCAGGTATTTCCAGAGGTGTCACCTCGCCCCTCACAGGCCGGAGCGAGACGCGGAAGTCAAAAAAAGCCAGTACGTATGATGGTACGACCGAGTTAAACATTTTACGAAGGAAGCAGACTGTGAATTACTTCCTGCGTACGTCAGTGGTTAGCCACTGCAGCTCCCGCCTGTAAGGGGAGATGTGCTCATCTCTCCTTATACCATAGATGTACCGAATTCCTGTATTCACGAGCCTCTGTAGTTTTAAGTCGAGTTCCTGCGTCAAGTCACAGTATACAATAGAACAGTAGTCGATGATCGGAATTAGGAGTGCTTGCACGAGATGTTTGCGCAATCTGAGACTGGTACTCTTTCTAAAAAAGTAAAGCCTGTACATTAGCGAGTGAGCACGTTTACACACTTGTGTAACGTACTCCTTCCACGAGAGTTTAGAGTCAAACACCAGTCCCAGATTACGCACAGAAGATTCAAAGCTGACCTGGGCACCCCCGATATTAATGAAAGTGTCAGCTGTTGAGGTAAGTAGATTTATGTAGTATGGGGATCCCAGGACAATTGCTTTGGTTTTTGTAACATTAAGTTTAAGCTTGTTTTGCGCAGCCCAGCCCATTATCCTCTCGGCATTAGCACTCATCTTGTTTGATAAAGAATCGAGCTCCTCGAGGTGGCAATGACTGTAAATTTGCAAGTCATCCGCGTAAATAAGATGGGAAACATAGGAGTCTAGACAGAAACCGATGTCGTTGATGTACAATGCAAACAGCAGGGGACCTAAGACGGAGCCCTGCGGGACGCCGATGTTAAGACGCTGCGAAGAGGAACGCTCGCTATTGTCACCAACGACGGCTTGCTCTCTCCCAGTGAGATAGGAGGCAAACCAGCGGATAACCTGCTTAGAGAAGCCGAAAGTGGATAGCTTCCTCAGGAGCCGGACGTGACATACAGTGTCAAACGCCTGGCTAAAATCAAAGAGTAGAAGGAGTGTCACTTTCTTTTTGTTTATCCTGACCCTGACATCATTAGTTAGCTTAATTAGTCCAGACTGAGTGCTGTGGCCAGGCGGAAGCCTGTTTGATAGTTGTCTAGTAAGAGCCTTGATTCAAGGTATTGTGAGACTTGCCTGTGCACCAGCCACTCCAGGGCCTTGGAGAGAAAGCAGAGAAGTGAAATCGGACGATAGTCAGTCAGGGCTGTTGGTGAACTGACTTTGTTGAGTGCACGTACAAGTGACAATTTCCAGTCAGATGGGAAACGGGTTTCGCTCAGAGACAGGTTGAAAATGTGACATAGTAGAGGAGCGAGAACTGGCAGTGCTTTTGAGATAACAACCTGAGGGATGCCGTCGCTTCCCCTGGCCTGGGTGTCGAAGTGCGATACTACAGCCAACACGTCCGATTCCGTTATGGTGCCAAACTCGAAATGTTCCGGGAGGTCAAGACTTTCCAGGGTTAGAAGATACTTCTCAACAGCAGGAGCTAATGGATTATTGGAGATCGAGCTGAAATGCTTATTGAGTTCATCTGTGCTAAAGCGAGGTGGCAAAGGGGCCTTAGTGGCAGAAATTCCAAGTTTCTCCAGCTCTCTCCAGATCTCGGCAACATCAGTCAAGGTTGACAGACGTGAATAATAATAATTCAGCCTGGCTTCCTCGACCTGTTAGTGAGCATTGTCTCTAGCTAGTCTGTATAAGCGGAAATCTGAATCAAGCCTGGAGTCCCTGAAACGCCTGTAAAGTCTCTTCCTCTCAGATACAAGGTCACGAAGAGCCGTGGTGAACCACGGGTGACGTTGTTTTCTCGGTGTTACAGTCCGTAATGGGGCGAGATGATTAATTGCGTTAGTGAGGTTAGCGTTAAGTGTATAGATGTATTCGTCAAGTGATGAAGCGGTGAGGGATGACCAGTCATATGCGCTAAGAAAGTCCCTTAGCATCTCGGCGTTGATTCCGTTAAAGTTTCTGTAGGAGTATGTGTTAGGTACGTATCGTGGAATCGGTACGTCGAGAGTGGCCGTACTTTGAATTCAGGAAAATTCCCGCCAGCGCTGGCCGCTGGTTAACTGAAGCTGATGCGTATGCGCGTCAGCTCCGGTTAACCTACGACGGATACTAGCGAGTTTTCCCAAATTCAAAGTTTTATTTAACGATAAGTGTACAAAATTTTTAGAAAAGTTGAAAAAATTCTAAAATTTTTCAGAAAAGTTATGTATGATTTTTAAATTGATTTATTCTGCTCTTTGTCTTCGTTTTAGTTTTATCCCTTTTCAAATTAATAATAAAAGTTTTCATATTTCTTTAATAATTTTTTTTACAAAATCATTTTATTCAATAATTTTTTTCATAGTACATTTTAATAATCATCAACTTTGTCTTGACTAAATTTTTCAGACAAATAATTTAATAACCCTGCTCTTATTGAAAGATCATTATGGATGGCACATGCTATTTTTCTTTTAATAGAATGTGCAAGCAAAAGTAATTTTTATAACTTTTTATGTTCTCGAGCGGAGGGCATCCGATATCTTCGACATTAGATAATAGACTAAAACAAATAATGTGGATGAATTGGAGTATTAAAAGCATGAAAAAAAGACCTGAAGGAATGTATAAATACTTACACATTCGGCAAATAATTTTTCAACCACGGTGCTTTCTGTTCTCTATTAACGAATATCTTTTTGACATCTCGCGTAAAGATTTGTAAGACATGTTGAAGTCGATGGTATGGAATGTCACCAGAATTCCATTCAATTCCATGGTGACTTTTTTCTAGGCAATGAATCATACATTTTTCTTCCTCGGTAAGTTCTTCCCATGGCATTGGAGACTTGAAGAGGTAAGCAGTTGGTAAAGCTGTTTTTTTTTATGTTGAGAGAACTAATTTCCTTGAAAATAAAAGTATCCGCAGCAATTCTTTGAAATCCTTGTATGTCAACAATATAAACATTTTCTTCCAGATATTTCAGTATGGTATTTTGAAACATCTTTTTGTATTCACACATTGTAGTTATCTTGCAACTTCGTAGAGTTAGTTCTATAAGACGAGTTTATTGTAAATGAACAGATGGATTTTGTCATTCTGCTTATATAAAAAGAAACTCCACCTTGGTTGTCACACAATTGGTTGTCAAAAAGAAGCATATACCTCATTGGTCTAAAAATAGAAAATTCATCCCCTCCCAAGAAAATATCCCTTCTCCTCGACATGACTTTCTCCTCAGCTTTTCAATGTCGAAGATGACCACTTCTTATTGGAGCAAAGATAGAAAACCCATCCCTTCCCAAGAAAATATCCCTTCTCCTCGTCAAACTTCTTATTCATTGGTAGTTACTAAAATTTTACTCCTTTTCTTTCGTGGTCTCGTCTATATTAAGCAAGCAATCTTACTTTGAGGAGCAGACTTCGTCTACTACAGTACACGAAACTAGTTCTTTATACAATTCTGTTTTGTGAGTGTTGAGTGAAAAAAGTAAATATGGCTTCATTTCAACTTTTTGAACGCCTTGTTGAAGTAGTGCGTGGTACTTTGCTAAATATACATGAAATGAGCAATAATGATATTCATTATTGGCTGGACATGCGCAATTCCACAATAAAGGAATTGAACGAAAAAATCGACAAAGCTAATCTTGCAAGAGAAGAAGACACATCTTTCATGTGTGCAACATCTTCAGCAAGGAGGCGGTCTAAAGTCGGAAGAAACTGAAGCTAGAGTTGAGTGGCGATATGTAAAATAAGCTTTTCAAAATCGAATTAGAACAGGTGTAGTTGTAAACATAAAGCATGTAAACATTCTAAGTTTTTTTAACGATGCGGAAAAACTCTTCAAGGTTAAAGTAGAAGATTGCTTGAAGGAATATCACGCTGTAAAAATAAATTCTGACTTTATCGTAGAATTTTCTATGCAAAAAAATGGTGGGGAAACAACGGACATTAAATATTTTACAAATGAAAGTTTTACAACATTCATGTCAATGAATTTGGAAGAATGGTTCAAGGATCATATCAAAGAACCTATTCTCACCCAGCTTGAAGAATTTCAGGAGAAAGGTTCTGGCTGGACCCTGACGAGTATTATCAGTTTGTGTATCAATATAAAAAAATATTCTCCAATCAAGGGGAGTTCCTTCATTCCACTTCCAAAGTTTATAGAAAAAAAGGATGTGTTAATATTCGTAATAATGATAATCGATGTTTCAAGTATACTATACTTTCAGCATTGCATCCTAGTGAAACTAATCCCAATAGAGTCAATCAATATCGTTTGTATGAGAATGAGCTGAACTCTGGTGATATAGAATTTCCAGTGAAACTTAAAGATGTTCCGAAATTCGAAAAATTAAATGATATTTCAATAAACGTATACATATTAAAAAGTACAATGCAAAGTTCGAAGTATCGCCATACCATATTACAAAAGAAAAGAAAGAAAAACATGTTAATCTACTCCTCATTCAAGATTTTTACATAGATAAAAATGAAGAAAATAATCATGATGATGGCGGAAGCTTGCCTAAATACCACTACGATTAGATTAAATATCTGTCTCGACTTTTAAGCACCCAATTAAGTAAATCTCATGTAAAATCATACCACTGCGAAAGGTGTTAACAGATATTTTACTGTGAAGAAAGGCTGGAAATGCATGAAAATGATGCAAAAATTTAAATAAATGTCGAATTAATTTGCCCGACTTTAAGAATAACATTCTTAAATTTAAAGATTATAATAAAAGGGAAAAGTTCCTTCTGATATTTATACAGATTTTGAATGTTTGTTAAAGCCTACTAAAAATGAAAATGCTTTTCAGCTTCATAAAGCATATAGCATAGGCTATTATATAAAGTGCAGCTTTGATGACAGTTTATCTGTTTATAAATCATACAGACAAGAAAATGAAGATGAAGAGACACCGGCAAAATGGTTTGTTCGAGAACTGAAAGGAATTAGTGAAAAGATTAATATACTCTACAAAAATCCAAAACCAATGAGACTTACAGATCTAGAAGAATTATCTTTTCGGAGGTCAACTGTTTGCCATATATGCTGTAAGCCGATCAAACGTGAAGAACTCGCAGTACGAGACCATTGTCATCTAACAGGACAGTACGTTAATTTTAAATGTATACAAATATTTGACTTTAATGCTGTACAACATACTATTTTTTCTATTTAGTTTCAGGGGTGCAGCTCACAATTCATGCAATTTCAATTACAAGGATTCGAGGTTTGTGCCGGTTATATTTCATACCCTCAATTATGAAACACATTTTATTTTGAAAGAGATTACTACTTCTACAATAATGAATGAACGAGTATCTCTGATACCTCACAACAAAGAAAAATATATTTCATCTACGAAGTATATAGATGACTGTGACATCAGTTTTAGATTTATAGATTCATGGCGTTTTTTACCATCATCGTTGGAAAAGCTTGCATCATATTTGGAAACCGTGCCAATAACAGTAAATGAGTTCAAAAATGATGGATTTACAGATGAGCAAATCAATCTTCTTAGACGAAAAGGTATATTTCCATATGATTTCGTAGATGGATTACACCGGCACACAAAATAAAAAAAGTTGTCTGCGCGAGAAATCAGACCTATCTATCTTTATGTTTTTCGGGTCGCTGAATTCGAATATAAGGTCAGTTAGGTCCCATCACGTCAGGTTAAAGGTCAGTTCGAGGACAAATTGGGAAGTAACGGATAAAAAAATTAAAATGCTATACAGGGTGACCCAATTTAAACGGGCACCGCTCATAACTCGTCAGGGACAGCCACAATCGAAAAAATGGTAGAGACCAAAGTTGTAGGATATCGAAGGGGCAACCCGATGGTGACCTTGGATTTGACCTTGAACGCGTTTTTCAAGGTCATTTGAAGGTCAACTTTGGATTTTTAAATAGGAACCCCATTCTTTTATTGCGGGAATGGAAAGAGCGGTAAATTTTACGTTCAGAATGGTATGTTCGGTTGCGGCACTGAAGGTCATCTCAATGTCCTGCAGCCAGAATGAAACCCCGCCTACGTAATTCCTCTAGCAACGCCAAATTAAAAAAAAGTGGTAGAGACCAAAGTTGTTGTATAGGGGGGGGGGGGGAGAATTGTGACCTCGAATTTGAGCCAGTCCTACAAGGTCATTTCAAGGTCAAATCCAAGGTCACCATCGGGTTGTCCCCTCGATATCCTACAACTTTGGTCTCTACCAATTTTTTTAATTTGGCGTTGCTAGAGGAATTACGTAGGCGGGGTTTCATTCTGGCTGCATGACCTTGCGATGACCTTCAGTGCCGCAACCGAACATACCATTCTGAACGTAAAATTTACCGCTCTTTCCATTCCCGCAATAAAAGAATGGGGTTCCTATTTAAAAATCCAAAGTTGACCTTCAAATGACCTTGAAAAACGCGTTCAAGGTCAAATCCAAGGTCACCATCGGGTTGCCCCTTCGATATCCTACAACTTTGGTCTCTACCATTTTTTCGATTGTGGCTGTCCCTGACGAGTTATGAGCGGTGCCCGTTTAAATTGGGTCACCCTGTATATTCATGTTTTTTTGGTCGCTGCATCCAAATCCGGAATCAGTTTGGTCCGATCACGTCAGGGTCAAGGTCAGTTCAAGGTCAAATGGAGAAGAAACAGTTTAAACCGATTAAAATGTCATATCAAAAGTTTCCAAAAATGGAAAAAGATACCGAAAAATTGTAAAAAATCTTATTTAATCACATAATATCTTCCTTGTGTACAGAGAAAAGTTGCTTTCGTTTATATTTTTTTCTTATTTTGCTTTTTTTCTACTAGCTTAGTAACTCTCGATGTCTTTCTTTACTCCTTTCTTCTCTTGTAACGAACTCTTTTTACTTCAAATGACCTATGCAATGGGTTTCTTTTTCTCTTTTTGTTATTTGTTTTAATGTCTCTCTTCAGTGTCCAGCAAAAATCTGCCATCATGTTGACATTCCATCTTCCTTGGTATCGATTCTCCATTACACTTATATCTTGATGAAATCGTTCTCCCTGTTCTTCACTGACATCTCCTAGATTAAGAGGGAAGTAATCAAGATGGGAATGTAAGAAATGCATTTTATAACTCATCAAGCAACCCAAATTTTTGAAATTCTCCAACATTTGTTCACCTAGTTCCTGATAGTTCTCACTCTTTTTATTTCCTAAAAAGTTCTCACGAACAGTTTTAAAACTTTGCCATGCAGCTTTTTCTAACGGAAACAGGTTTGCATCCATTCCCATAGCTTACTCGACTAAGCTGAAAGAGACTTATGAAAATTTAGAAATTGTATTGGAAAAAATAAAGTACTTGGAACATCAATGGAAAATTTGTGGTGATCTTAAAATTGCAACCATGATCTTAGGACAACAATCAGGTTTTACTAAAAATCCCTGCTTCTTGTGTTTATGGGATAGTAGAGACAGGGTAAATCACTACGTTAAGAAAGTATGACCAACTAGAACACATTTTGAACCAGGATCGAGGAACATTATACGTACGCCATTGATTGACGCATCAAACTATCTGCTACCACCAATTCATATCAAACTTGGCCTCATGAAGCAGTTCGTCAAAGCTCTGGATAAAGATGGCGATTGTTTCCAGTATTTGGGAGAAAAGTTTCCCGCAATAAGTGAAGCTAAATTAAAAGAAGGTATTTTTGATGGTCCTCAAATTCGTACTCTATTTGAAGACGAAACATTTATCACAAAAATAAACGACACAGAAAAAGCTGCATGGCAAAGTTTTAAAACTGTTCGTGAGAACTTTTTAGGAAATAAAAAGAGTGAGAACTATCAGGAACTAGGTGAACAAATGTTGGAGAATTTCAAAAATTTGGGTTGCTTGATGAGTTATAAAATGCATTTCTTACATTCCCATCTTGATTACTTCCCTCTTAATCTAGGAGATGTCAGTGAAGAACAGGGAGAACGATTTCATCAAGATATAAGTGTAATGGAGAATCGATACCAAGGAAGATGGAATGTCAACATGATGGCAGATTTTTGCTGGACACTGAAGAGAGACATTAAAACAAATAACAAAAAGAGAAAAAGAAACCCATTGCATAGGTCATTTGAAGTAAAAAGAGTTCGTTACAAGAGAAGAAAGGAGTAAAGAAAGACATCGAGAGTTACTAAGCTAGTAGAAAAAAAGCAAAATAAGAAAAAAATATAAACGAAAGCAACTTTTCTCTGTACACAAGGAAGATATTATGTGATTAAATAAGATTTTTTACAATTTTTCGGTATCTTTTTCCATTTTTGGAAACTTTTGATATGACATTTTAATCGGTTTAAACTGTTTCTTCTCCATTTGACCTTGAACTGACCTTGACCCTGACGTGATCGGACCAAACTGATTCCGGATTTGGATGCAGCTACCAAAAAAACATGAATATATAGCATTTTAATTTTTTTAACCGTCACTTCCCAATTTGTCCTCGAACTGACCTTTAACCTGACGTGATCGGGTAAAACTGAGCCCAGATTCAGATTCAGCGACCAAAAAAACATAAATGTATGGCATTTTTATTTCTTTTAACCATTTCTTCTCAGTTTGACCTTGAACTGACCTTGAACCTGACGAGATGGGGCCAAAATGATTCCGGATTTGGATTCAGTGACCAAATAAACATAAATATTTGGCATTTTAATTTTTTTAACCGTTACTTCCCAATTTGACCTCGAACTGACCTTGAACCTGACGTGATCGGGTAAAAATGACCCGGATTCGGATTCAGCGACCGAAAAAACATAAATGTATGGCATTTTTATTTCTTTTAATCATTTCTTCTCAGTTTGACCTTGAACTGACCTTGAACCTCACGAGATGGGGCCAAACTGATTCCGGATTTGGATTCAGCGACCAAAAAAACATAAATATATGGCATTTTAATTTTTTTAAACCTTTTCTTCTTAATTTGACCTCCAACTGACCTTGACCCTGACGTGATGGGGCCTAACTGACCTTATATTCGAATTCAGCGACCCGAAAAACATAAAGATAGATAGGTCTGATTTCTCGCGCAGACAACTTTTTTTATTTTGTGTGCCGGTGTTATACAAGTTAACGACTACAAAACTGCCAGAAAAGAATTTTACAATAAATGAACAGATTCTCATATTATTGACGGAGACTATCATCATGCTGTTACAGTATGGAATATGTTTACTATACAAACTTTGGGTGAATATTCAGATTTGTACTTGAAAACAGATGTTTTATTATTAGCTGACGTCTTCGAAAGTTTTCGAGAGACATCTCCGAAAGCGTATAGTTTATGTCCTGCACACTTTTATACGACTCCAGGTCTTACATTTTCAACAGCTCTAAAAATGACAAAAGTGGAATTGGAGCTTCTTACAGATATAGATATGCTGATGTTTATTGAAGCAGGCATTCAAAGAGGAATAAGTCAATGTTGCAATCGGTATGCTAAGGCGAAAAATCCGTACATGGAACCATCATATGATAAGAATCAGAAAATGAAGACACTCTTATATTTTGATATTAATAATCTTTATGAATGGGCCATGGTGCAGTATTTACCAGTGGGAAAATTCAAGTGGATCGAATATGAAACGAATTCAAATTTTTTCAATGCACCACCAAACTCTGATACAGGCTACTTTGCTGAAGTAGATTTAGAGTATCCTGAAGAAATACATGAAGATCATCAAGATTTGCCTTTTTGTGCAGAGCATCGTACACCCCCTGGCTCAAAGCAAAAGAAACTGTTAACTACTTTGACGATAAATAAAGGTATGTCATTCATAATCTTGCGTTAAAACAGGTATTAGATAATGGACTTCGACTAAAAAAAGTGCATAGGATTCTGAGTTTTGAGCAGAAGCCTTGGCTCAAACCATATGTTGAATTTCATACAGAAAAGAGAAAGCAGGCCAAGAATGAGTTTGAAAAGCTTTTCTACAAGTTATTAAATAATGCAGTATATGGTAAGTGTTCGGGTTATGTATGGCCGTTTAGCGAGATTTGAATTTCGCGCCGTAGAGCGTCGATCGCTGCGGCGAGAGCGGGCGAGCGCATGCGCGCGCCGCCAGGGGCGTATCTTTTTCGCGCGGGATTGGGGCTCGCGAGCACGTGCCAGTCAGTTCTGACAGCTTCTCCCGAGGAACCGGTCGACTTTTGCATCTTGCGTCTACACCTCTTGTATTTGCGTGTCGTCACTCACGTCCTTTTCAGGACGGTCGACTCTACTTTTAATTCCGTGCGTCGCGTATTATGTGCGAATTACGAGCGGTATGCTGTGTGTGTGTGTTTTCTTCGCGTGTTTGGACGTCGGCCACTTTCGAGTTTCCTCGGCGTGCCGATCTCCACCCGGCGATCACTACCTACGCGGCAGGGCTGAAAAGGTCTGCCCGTGGTCCAGGATAGGTTCCCTCGAGACGTCGAGGCGTCCTGCGACCGAAGAAGGTGTATCCCACCCACGTGCGGCCAGGGCTTTACGTCGCGCCGTCCACGTTTCGTTCTGCGAACAAGGTAGGAGAGCTCTCCAGCGTGCGAAAGGTACCTCGCGGCGAATTTAGCGTTTAGTCATAATTGCGTTTCTCTCTCTCTCTCTTTATTTGGTCTATCCTAGAGTCACTTTGCATTGTATAATTTAATTATTTCTTCAATAAAGCTATTTGCTTGTCCCGGCTTTTCTCTCTTCTCCGTGAGAGTTTTTACGCCGAGGCAAGTCGTCTTTTTCCCGCGCAATTCATTGTGGTTTTTTTTTGCGTTTGATTTATTCACCTAATCTTCCCTCACTCATTCCACCATTTTTAGTTTAAACATATATATAGAACTCAGTAGCTTTTCTTCAGTAAGTGCATCGAGCGAGAACGATCTCGCGTTGATGTGCGATTAGTGAATAAATTTACAGGTCGATATGGAGCAGAAGCACGTATAGCTCAACCAAAATTAAAAACCAATATACGTTGGTCTCAGCATTCTCGATTTGTCTAAATATTGTTATACGATTTTTATTATTTATATATAAAGCGTCGACTTGGGAAAAAATGTAAACTCCTTTACACCGACACATATAGTTTAATATATGAAGTCGTTGACGTGGATATGTATAAAATAATAAAAAAAGACTTGCACAAATTTGATACTTCTGATTACAAAGAGAACAATTAATTTGGAATCCCGCGTGTCAATAGAAAAGTGCCTGAATTAATGAAAGATGAATGCTGTGGCAAGATTATGACGGAATTTATTGGTTTACGTAGCAAAATGTATAGTATTGTGATACATGGATCTGAGACATAAAATCAAGTGTTGTGAAGAAAACAATCACTTTCAAAGATTATCGAAAATGTCTTGAAGAACAAATTATTCTTAAACCTGAGCAGTGCAACATTCGCTCTAAATTTCACGTAGTGTATACTGAAAAACATAATAAAATAGCACTAAGTCCGCATGATGATAAAAGATACTTATTACCTCATAGCACAGACACTTTGCCTTGGGTCATTATCAAATTATTGAGGAACAGATGGCGCTGGCTGTTATTCAAATGGAGGGGGATAAAAAAATGGCTGATACAAGAGGAAAAAGATTGGGGGAGATGGAATTGGAGAAGGGGTATGAAGCGACCAATACTAAAGAAGAAAGCGAGAGAGCAATGGAGAGATGGAACGAAGTGACATGGGGATGACACTTTATGGCGATATAGGCGAACAAATCACTATAGAATAAGATGATTATGAGGAGCTAATGCACGAATGGAATCCATCAATGGAGTAGGCATCTTCCGATAGAAGGGATATTCTACAAGAGACGATGGAAGGGGCAGACATCGTGGTGGGGAATGGGCTATATCATTCGACGCAGCACGGTAAAGAGCACATTCGAGCAGTTGAGCTTGAAAATTACCTACCTTTGGAGAAGAAACCAAGACTCACTTAACGTTTCCAAATAAGTTCATAGCTGATTCTTACTATTTTTGTTTTTAAAGAAAATCTTTTCTCTAACAAAAATTCTTATTTTTTTTACGTTTTAGAATGGATCTATCTGCTCGAGGCTTTTGTCAACGCAGCAAACAACGGCGGTCCTAACAGCAACAAAAACAACAGCAGAGGTCGCTCCCGCTCGCGCTCACGCCCTCGTCAAGCCCGTCCAACTGCCTCAGTTACACCAGCATCGTCCAACACCGGCTGGTGCTGGTATCACCGCAAATTAGGCCAGGAGGCCACACAATGTAAGTAGCCCTGCTCCTTCGCACCAGGTCAGGGAAACTAAAGGCTGCCCTCATGTGCTGCGCACCAACACCTTGGCCGCAGGCCCTCCCAGCCGTCCTGCTGGGCCTCAGAACAACCTACAAGGAACACCTGCAGGCATCTCCGGCCGAGTGGTGGTGCTCTTCGGCACCACTCTTCGAGTTCCAGGAGATTTTTTTGTTTCAGCTAGTCACCCAGACGTCAACGCACCGGCCTTCGCCGCCGAGTTGCGCACCTTATTCAGCAGGCTACGGGCAGCCCCAGGGTCCAGACGCGCACGTCTTCAGGAGGGTCGACACAGTCCGCTAAACGCTGCAGCCGCCCTATACGGGGCCGCACAGGGTGCTCCGACGCATCGACGACCAGCGATACGTGGTCGAGGTCAATGGCGAGGCCAAAACCCTGTCGACCAGCTCCCTCAAGCCGGCGTACCTGGAGGTAGCCGACCAGCAGCCCAGCAACGCCCCGCTTCCTGCGCAGGCCCCACCATCATCGGCAACTCCACCAGCCGCGCCATCGGTACAGGCAACTCCACCAGCCGCGCCATCGGCGCAGGCAACCCCATCAGCCGCACCATCGGCGCAAGCTCGTCCAACAACAACGCCTGAAGCAGGGCTACACACACAAGGTTTTCCAGCAGCTTCCGAAGCAGGGCCATCCACGCAGGCGCACCCAGCGCCCACGCCATCCGCCCAGCCGCAACCAGCTGCGTCGCCACCTGTCTCGGCCCCTCCAACATCGCCGCCGCCGCTCTTCCCCACCAGTCCACCCCTCAACAGGCCTAGAAAGACGGTATTGTTCCGGACGCAGGACACGTCCGGCACTGGCGGGGGAGTAGCTGTGGTTACACGCGCTGCATCCAAGACCCGACTTCGACTAGCGAGATTACTGTCGAAATCGGCGCCATAGCGCCTTCCGGCCGACGCCACGCTGTGGCGAGCAAGGAGCGCGCCCCCGGTCGCCATTCTGGGTTCCGCCGCCGAGTAGAGCACGCGCTCTTACATCTGCGATAGTAGAGTTTAGAATAAAGTCTTCAGAGTGTTAGTTGTAATAAACCAGAGTATTTCATTCGCGTCGTCTTTTCCTGTGTCCCGTCCATCAGCGGTAGCGCGAAAT
Source organism: Nasonia vitripennis (assembly GCF_009193385.2). Taxonomy (NCBI): domain Eukaryota; kingdom Metazoa; phylum Arthropoda; class Insecta; order Hymenoptera; family Pteromalidae; genus Nasonia; species Nasonia vitripennis. The sequence goes on along the minus strand of NW_022279614.1, from coordinate 2,595,054 downwards.
ACAAAGAAGAATGATTCAATTTCTAAATTCATATATGGTGACTGCGCTCAAGTAAGTAAAGACGAGATTTGACACGAAGATCGTGGCCGAGACCGATGACAACCAGAAAAGATCTCATCAGCAATCTTGAAAAATTAAGAACTTTTCAGTAATTTCTCTAACACAGCAACTTAGTTTATTTATAACATATTAGGGTGGAACTTCTTTTAAGTTCACCACATGCTAAAATAATGAAATACAAAGACTGATAATTGTTAAATACTATTTATTTGTTTAAACTTGTGTGCAATTTACATAAATAAATACATTAGTAAATATAATAACAATTGCTTTCTTATTTATTTGAACCTTCAATAATTCATACGATGTCATTTTTATCTATCCAACTATTATGCTTGTCACTAAATCCAAACCATTTAACATATACGCATTTACCACTTTTCTTTAAAACTTTTTCTACTAAATACATTTCCGGATACATAGTTTTATGAATTTCCGTTTCATAAAAGCGACCAGAGACGGGTTTATTATAATAATTTTTGGGGTGGTAAGTTACTGGATCTGTTTTTACAACTCGCGTTATTGTGAAAATTTTCATTGACCAGTTTAGCGTGTAACCTTTTTCAAAAACATTTTTTAACCTACTTATTCGTACTTTATCTCCTACTTTGAATTTCGGTATTTTCACTGGCGACTTTTCATTTGGAAAACGTCTCTTGACTTCTCACTCATTTGCCTGTGTAACATTTTCAGGTTCGATACCTGTTGTCCGATGTTCTCGAATTGTATGCTTTGAGTTAGGTAGAATATCCAACCATTTATAGATTCCTTGTTTGCTGAATTCTATCCACATTGCATTTTTTAACGTTCTATTCAATTGAAGATTACTATGTGATTGATGTTTTTCAACTTGCTGCTTATATTCTTCTATAACTTCACCAATTCCAGCAATTTAAGCAGCTATATAATTTATTTCAGTTTGTAGAATAACTTTCAATGAATGCAAAGTGATTGCATCATTTAGATAACTGGGCTGTCCTATTCAAAATCCTAAATCAAAATTCGTGACAGGGAGTTTGACGTTCTGCTCGGTAAAATCCAGTGCACACAACAGAGTCAGATTCAATATTGAGCTCTTGAAATATAAACGCTCGTTCTATACCATGAACGTCAGTTGTGAATCAACACTCAAAGAGAGATGATCATACACAAATCTCAGAAACAGCCAAAAGACTAAGGATTGCTTGATAAAGTTATCAATAACTTACCTGTTGAAATGCATCTTCCTGGATATCAATACTGCGGTCCCGGAACCAAATTAAAAAAGCGAATGAAAAGAGGAGATCCTGGTATAAATCCGCTTGATCAGGCGTATAAAAAACATGACACAGCTTACTCCGATAAAAACGGAGATGCTAAAGCTGCTGACAAGATGCTTGCTGAGAAAGCTATGCAACGTGTCAGAGCTAAAGATACTAGTCTTGGCGATAAAGCTTTTGCTTTTGCTGTTAGCAATGCTATGAAATTGAAAGGAAAAACTGGAATGGGACTAAAATTAGTGACTGCGGCTAAAAAATCAATGTCAACAAGTAAATGTTCTCGCAAGGTTATTCAATCAGCCTTAAAGGGTGAAGATCAAGCTGTTAAAAGTGTAGGTGAGAAGAAAAAAGTTATCATTCCACGTGTTTTGCCGCTTCCATCAAAAATTGGTGGAGTTCTTCATTTTCTCATTCCATTGTTCGCAGGACTAACAAGGAAAGGTACCCAACCCGAACTCACCGATTTTGATGATTTTGATATATGTTGTAGAACATAAAAAAATAAGAGACACGTATTTTTTTTTATCGGCTAATTTTCACTTTTAAGGGGTAAAAACCTCCCCTAAAGTTAACCCCCAAAAAGCGTTTTTTTTTAAATATCTCGGCTTAAAATTAATATTTTTCAATGAAACAAATTGGAGGTTATTTCTTACAAAAAGAGCAAGTATTTCATGGTGATTTGAAGAGTAAGGGTAGCATCCCCTATTTTTTAGGGGTTGAAAACATATATTTTTTTGGCATAATTTTATAATAAAAATGTTTAAACCGACTAAAAAAAATTGGAAAAAATGTTTAAACATCCTTAATAACAAAATTTAGTTGACGTCTTTCGGTGTTTTCATAAATATTATCCCTAAGGGGGTAAACCACCCCTAACACAAAATAACTGTAAATATGTAATTCAATACATAATATTTCGTAGAAAGTTTGTATATAGAGGTTTTCGAGGTCGCTGATTACAAATCTGTTATCAGATTTTGAAAATTCAAAATGGCGGATCCAATATGGCGGACGGAAATATCGAAAACAAATTTTATATAATAAAAAAGTTTTAAACGACTAAAAAATTTGGAAAAAATTTGTAAACATCTATAATAAACAAATTAAGTTTTTCGGTTTTTTCATAGATACTTCCCCTTAGGGGGGTAAACCATCCCTAACACAAAATAACTATAAGTATACTTCAATCCATAATGTTTTGTAGAAGGTTTGTATATAGGGGTTTTCGAGATCGCTCTTTACAAATCTGATATCAGATTTTAAAAATACAAAATGGCGAAACCAATGTGGTGGACGAAAATGTCGAAAAAAAATTTTAACTTTCAAAAAAACTTGTTTACAAATGTGTGATCTTTGTAGCCTGTACATGTGAACTAAAGAGCCTTAAACCCTAAACCCCTAAAGAACAAATAGGCTAAATGGTTGTGCTTTTTAACCAAACGACTCCAAACCCCTAACCTCCAGACAAGCCGAAGGCCTATGCTTTACCGTAGACACGAGTATAGACATATTACCGATATTTTATTCTATCATTTTGTATGTAACAAATAACGTCTCGTTTTATGTTTCAATCAAAGATTATTTATTTTTCTGCTTTTATAAATTAGCATAATTTCAAAAGTAATTTCATAAATTATAAAGTATTTCATAAATTGCATAATTATATAATTTTATAAATTCAAAAAGTCCACACTTTTTTGCAAATGAAAAAACATAGGTTAATAAAATTAGTTTATCAAACTCTTTTGCGTTTTGTAATAAAATATAATGTTGTCAAACTTGGGAGTTTTTCATTGTTACAATTATTTCGTAAGCCGAAAGTTTTTTAGATGAATTCTCGAAGTAATGATTATTGTATCTATAGTAAAATATTTACAGTCTGGAATTCCATAATAATACTATTTGCTACGATTTAATGAATTTATCAAAAAATCTAAATTTAATAATAAATATTATTCTAATTATTATTATTATTTTTCATTATCATTGCTATTATCAGTATTACTGTTATTATTGCTATTGCAATTATGCTTATTCTTCTTCTTCTTATTATTATTATTATATTACTATGATAATTTTTGTTATTGGTAAAAATACATAAAAGAATATTAATACTCGAACTTCATTTGCAATTAAAGAACACGTTGTTATTGAAAGGGAATTTTATATGCATTCATTAGTTTAATGAATGTTATCGTACATTCAATGATAATTCCACAGATAAATGTCTTTCACTCATAAAAGTTGTTGACAATATGTGCGAATCAGTATGTTCTTTTTTTAGATTGTTTTCATCGAGTGTTTACCTCAGCTGCCTGTGTTATTTTTTAGGCTGTGAGTGAGTTTTGTGGGTATTCTAGTTCGATGCCGGAAAGTACGAATAGTACGTCTTTTTGTTTGTCAGTGGTATCATACAGTTGTAGAAAATTTTCTTTAGTGATTTTATATAGATTTACATTATTCAATTTCAAAGTGAATAAAAGTTGAATAAAACCAAAAATAGAGTTTTCCGAACATCACAAAGTGGAACGAGAATTCTTCTCCAATGCATAAATTAATGATTTGATTCAATTTACATTCACTCATTTTATTCTGGTAGAAATGTAGCAGTCGTGCCTTACATGCAAAAACACAGCTTGTATAAATTTTACCGCTTGTTTTCATTTTAGATTGAAAAATGAAAATTAATCCGTTAAACGTTCTAAACTTATTATTAGCATACTTTCAAGCGTTAAACATACCAGATAGTGTCACGAATTATCACGAAACAGAGTTGGCCGAAAAAATAAAAGAAATTTTAATAGATGCAACACATGATTTCAACGATGTAGAAATGATTACTGATGACTCTTTGGATTTTCAAGAAGAGTATAAAGACCATAATGCGGAAATAATTGAAGATGAAGTGCAACATCATTTTCCTGATCCGGATATAGTACCAACAAATCAATGTACAGCAGATAATGAAGAACTAGATTTTGAATACAAAAAAAGAGCTGTAGAATTTTGGAGAAGTAGCAAAACGAAGCAAAATTTAAGTCTCAAAACAGTGCAAAACAGATTCAAAAAAGTATCATCTATTAGTCAGCTACGTCGTTGGGCTCATTCAATTAATAAAGGTGGTACGTATAGAGAAAAAGTAGCACAAATTTGTCAGTATACCCTGGATAATTTTCAAGCAGCTCTCGACAGTGGTTCAATTATCCATGATGAAGATATAATTCGATGGGCCTTACAAGCTAAAAAAGAAATTGGTTTTGATGATATTAGATTCAAAGCTTCTAAACATTGGTTACTCAAATTTAAACAAGCACGATTTAGATGGAATTATTTATGATAAATATGGAAATGCTTGTATATCAAGAAGTATCATTAATACTGATGAAGAATGGAATGAATGTTTGGCAGAAGCTGCAGTATTCAATTTTTCAAAATTCATGTGTCAATTATTTGCATACATTCTTGTATTTTAAAGACCTATTAATTCGTTAGAATTATACGATAAATATAAATGTCACTTTATGGACCCGAAATTACTAAAAATTCAAGCAGAACAAAGAGCTTTGAAAAACATAGAAAGTATTTTATTATTACATGGGTTGAGATTAAATAATTTTCATTTTTCTAGTATTGAAAATAATTACGATGATGAAGAATATAATAACGAATTACAAGTATGTGAAGATGGTAAAAATTTAGAATAATTAATACTTTGTCTACCAATCAAAAAGAAAATTATGATCTGATCATTAATGCTACAATTAACAGTATAGGAAATAAATATTATTTTATCGATGGTCTCCGCGGAAGTAGTAAAAGTTATTTACATAATGTGATGATTGAATATTTAATTTCAATGAATGTCCCGTTCATTACAATGGCCTGGACTGGTATTGCTGCTAATTTATTAATTAATGGAAAAACTGTCCATAGTATTTTCAAATTACCATTATATATGTAGGTACCACACGGATAGGTGGCGGCACGTACCGCTGCAGAGAGAGAGAGAGAGAGAGAGAGAGAGAGAGAGAGAGAGCAGCCATGCTGCGAGCGAGCGAGCGCCGTCGCCGCCGCTCAGTTCTGCACTGACCACGCACACGGTCAGACGTCTGGAGAGGCACTGAAATAAAGTACTTGTTACACGTAGGCGAGGCATCTTCTTTGTCCACTATTCACTTCGTCCTACATTGGTGACCCCGACTGGAACATCTCCAGGAGCAGCGAACCACGCAGCTTTGTGCTTCTCCAGCAGCGGTGTCTTTGTGCTGCACGACGGCAGACAAAGACAGGCAGTGCTTGCGTCATCCAACGCGCAGCACTCCGCCACCTTCCGGGTGCACGCTGGCACGCCGGTGCACACGAGAGGGACAATCCTCGGCTAACTCGGCCTCCTCGACACACGTCTCAACACGTGTCGAGCTGCGGCAACAGGTCCTAGCGACCCGCCGCCATTTCACTCTATACGCGTGCAGGCACGCTGGCGCGTATAGAGCCTCGCAACGACAAGCGTTGAGCTTAAACAAAGTGTGCGTGCTGGCACGCCGGCGCACACTACTGCGACACCTCAAGGTCGTGCCACGTGGAAGCCATCGACGTGGGACTTTGGTCACTGCGTGAAGCCACCGCCACCGGAGCCTTTCATCTCAGCAGCTTCACCGGTCAACGGCGCTTCACCCAAGTCCCTCGCACGAGGCCACCGACACCAGCGCATCTCCCGACGACGACCATCCGGAACCTCCTCAGCGGCAGTGTCAACGGATTCGTCGAGTGTCGTGCGCCGCACAAGGCGATATCCCCGAGACCGAAATCTACAGGTAATTCAGTGCGCGCGCGAACAAAAACACAACACCGAGCGGCCATCTTGCGAGCGGCGCCGACTCGGATTCCGAGAACAGCGAGCGAGTCGAGTAAACAGTTCGCGGTACAGCGCAACGGTCGCGCGCTCGACTTATCAAAACATAGTTGCAACCTCGCTTTATTTTTGTACAGTGCGACGCACGATTTTTCACGCGCATTATTTTACAACTACGCGGTCATTTGACGAACCGCATTTCTCGGGACAAACAATTAATTATCGCTTTGTTTTGTCCAGTGCTACGCAACTTCCGTGCACGACAGTCCAGTGTACTCATTCCCCGGACGGCAGTCCCCTCGGAGAGTATATCTGACGTCACACACGAGAGCCAACAGCACCTTTCGCTCATCATCCTTCTAACGAGGTAAAAATCTCTTTTAAATTTATTTTAAGATCGTCAGCAATACTTTAGCTAGCGGTTGAACAAGACTTTGCTTTGCCTCTATATGTACCTGCGAGTACACTTTAGTCAAATAATAATTTTGTACGTCTTGTTGCAACATCTCGTTAGGCACGGCACTGCGTCTCGCCGCACATGAATGAGCACGAACCGGGATTAACGCTTAGGTCGGGCAAAGAAATCCCTCAAATACCCTTTTCCTCTCGTAAACCAAGGAAACCGAAAATGACACTCACGCACTCCCCAATCAAAACAAAAAATACGAGTGCAGACGAAGAAACAACCCTAACAACTACAACGAGTCAGAGTCAATCAAGCCCAACCTTCTCGTTTACGACGACGAGTTCAGAGCCATTGCAGCTCACTCCGACTTTCACGACTGTCTCTTCGTCAAATTCTCCCTTCACGATGAACGTCAACCACTCGAGGCGACCGATCGTTCCAAACGCAATGGAAGATGCAGAGTTTCCACATTCAGCCAACACGGTGCCGACGTTCAACCAGCACAACGACACAGACAGCATCTTTCTATTCGGCCAGCAGCCCAGCATGACGGCGGGTGGGTTCGGCCGTGGAGAAAATGGCAGACAGACACACTTCCCAACTGCGGAATCGGCCAACGACAGTCATCTCCAGAACTCAGGAACGCGGCGGAAAGAGCACAGCCCGCTAAACAAACAGCAGTCATCAGCAGTCAACTACGCTACTGCGGATGACCTAGCACAGCTAACAGAACGGCTCAACCAGCAGCTGGACTGTAAACTGAACGCGTTTCTGGAACGCCTGGCTCTAGTCCAACAGCATCGAGATTACGACTGCAAGAGGCCAACAGGATCCACAGACACACATCCGTCACAAGCTGCCAACTCGGAAAACTTGGGAACCGGGTTACCCCTGCCGAATCTCTCGCAGGGAGACCCTCATCTCGGCCAACAGCACTACGCATCTGCCTTCTCAAGTACCAGGCATTTGCTTTTCTGGAACTTCTACAAACACAACCCACAGGGCTGGTTCAGCCAATTAGAAGATTTATTTTTGGCACACAACGTCAACGAAGACGAAGCCAGATTTAACTTCGTCATGAGATATCTAACACAAGACATCCATGTCGACATCCAATTCAAGCTGAACACCCTCACAAGAGGGCAGAAATATCAGCAAATTAAGAAGATCTTAACAGACCGTTATGCTGAAACTCCGGAGCAACAATTAGACCGACTATTCAAAGGTCTAGAAATAGGTTCCAAAAGACCATCCGACTTCCTCGCCGAACTAATCAGTCTCGCTCAGGACAGGGTACCGAGAGACACTGTAATATCTCTCTGGAGAAACCGTCTCCCAGCTCAGATTCAGCTAATGGTCTGGAATTACAAGGAAGAATCGGAACTCATTAAGAGTGCAGACATGGCTTTTGATGTGCTTCAACAATCGCACAACATCAACGCGCTGAAGTCAGACAGCCAGCCCGCCATCACTCCCATCGACAAGATCGATCAACTGATTGCTGCTGTCCAAAACTCACACAACAGCAACCACGCCAGCCGCTCAAAAACCAAGAATCGACGCAACCAGTCTCGTTCAAATTCCAAAAACCGAGACTCCACTCCGGCGAGATCGAAATCCAGCTCGAAACTCTCAAATGATAAAAGCTTTTGCTTCTTCCACCGCAAATTCGGCACTGAGGCAAAGAACTGCCAACTTCCTTGCACCTGGAAGCACGCTCCGGGTCAGGACTATAAGGTAAGAAAACCTAAGAATTCCAAGGACCAGGAAAACTAAATAATCCTGCTGTCGTGGAGACTGACAGCCGGTTACACGCAGCCACACGTCTCCACGTAAGAGATCGAATATCGAAAGAAGTCTTTCTGATAGACACGGGCGCAGACATCTCGGTAATCCCAAAGCCATCAAACTGGCAAGGCAAGCCAACTGAATTCAAGCTTTACGCCGTCAACGGCACAACCATCAACGTCTACGGCGTCGCGCGTCGCGAACTGGACGTCGGCTTGCCATACAAACTCGCGTGGAATTTTACCATCACCGATGTCCCGCACCCAATTATAGGAGCCAATCTCCTGAAACATTACCATCTCCTACCAGATCTCAAGCTAAAGAGACTGGTAGACGGCAATCAGTTCACGCACGCTCCTGCCTTTATCAAATCAGTAGAGCCCGTGCAAATTTCTTTTATGGCACCGAACCACAAGTATGCCAACATCGTGAACAAGTATCCCGAAGTTTTTGGTCCTGATCAGTTCAGATCAACCAAGAAACGTGGCGTATTTCATCACATACTAACGAAAGGTCCTCCTGCCTCGCAAAGAGCTCGTCCGTTATCTCCAGCCAAGCTCAAGGCAGCCAAAAAGGAGTTTCGCAAATGGTGCGAATTGGGCATCTGTCGCCCCTCGGACAGCTCATGGGCAAGTCCATTACACATGGTAATGAAGAAAAACGGGGAATGGCATCCATGCGGTGACTACCGAAAACTAAACACGGCTACAGTGCCAGACCGTTATCCAGTCCCGCACATGCACGACTGCATGGCCTTTTGCCACGGCAAAAAGATTTTCTCGGCGCTCGATTTACGCCAAGCCTACCACCAGATACCGGTGGCCCGGGAGGACATTCCCAAAACAGCGATCATCACTCCGTTCGGACTCTACGAGTTCCCAGTGATGACGTTCGGCTTTCGAAACGCTTCACAGACGTTCCAACGCTACATCAACTCAGCGTTAGGAGATTTAGATTTCGTATTCGTCTACATTGACGACATACTTATTGCCTCCACGACAGAGGAAGAGCACCAAAAGCACCTCGAAATAGTGCTTAATCGCCTAAAGGAGTACGAGCTGCAAGTCAATCTCGAGAAATGCAGTCTCGGCGTCTCCGAACTCGTTTTCCTGGGTCATCTTATCACGCCAAACGGCTTCAAGCCAAGTCCAGAGAAAGTCAAGGCGGTTCAAGGATTCTCCTTGCCACAGACCATCGAGGAACTACGAAGATTCCTGGGTCTTGTGAACAGCTACAGACGTTTGCTCGCGCACGCTGCCGACACGCAACGTCCGCTAAATGAATTCTTGAAAGGTGCCAAGAAAAAGGACAAACGTCCAGTCCCATGGACCCCAGAAGCTGAAGCAGCCTTCCAGAAATGTAAAGAGGACCTTATAAATTTAGCGTTCACTGCGTTCCCATGCGAAAACGCAGAGCTGCGCCTCATCACCGACGCTTCCGACACAGCAATGGGGGCAGCCCTCGAACAACGCCCAGGCGACTCTTGGCAACCGATAGCTTTCTTTTCGCAGAAGTTCAAACCTGCGCAACAGAAGTATGCTACGTACGACCGAGAGCTGACGGCCATCTACGAAGCCATCAGATATTTCCACCACTATCTCGAAGGCGTAGAATTTAAAATCTACACAGATCATAAACCTTTAATCTACGCTCTTCAACAGAACTCTGACAAGATGCCAGCCATTCGCGCTCGCAGATTATCATATATCGCCCAGTTCAACACCGAGATACACTATCTCCCAGGAGAAGAGAACGTCGTTGCGGATGCACTCTCCCGAATCAACGCTTTCACTTCGCCTGCAATTTTTGACTGGAGCGATCCCGAACTGCTAGCCGACACACAAGTTCGTAAAGTCCTAGCAAACTTAGACGCCTTCAAGCTACCGACGCTGTTCGACGCGAAACAGCTGAGCGAAGAGCAAGAAAAGGACGATCTGCTGAAGGAGATCCTCAACGATGCAAACCATCCGCTGAAGCTTCGCAAGCTTACATGGGGCTCCCAGCACGCAGCGTTTTACTGCGACATCCACGAAGATGTCATTCGTCCTTACCTCCCGAAGAAACTGAGGAAAGAAGTGTTCGACAACTTCCACTCACAATCGCATCCTGGAGTTAAAGTCACATCCCGACTCATCCACCAACAGTACGTCTGGCCTAACATGAGTCGCGACATAGCCACTTGGTGCAAAACGTGCCTAGCTTGTCAGCAATCCAAAGTGACAAAGCACAACAAATTTTTGCCCAAGCATTTCATCACTCCAGATGCAAGATTCGATCACATCCACCTGGATCTCGTAGGACCTTTCGCCTACAGCCACGGCTACACTCATCTCCTCTCCATCATCGATCGCTATACGAGATGGCCTGAGGCAATTCCAATTGCTGACACCACTGCAGCATCGGTAGCTCGTGCCCTTTATGACAACTGGATCTGTCGTTATGGCGCACCGACAACGATCACCACCGATCAAGGTGCTCAGTTTGAATCCAGATTGTTCATCGAACTCCTGTCAATCCTCGGAGTAAACAGGATTCGTACAACATCATACCATCCTGCTTCCAACGGCATGGTGGAGCGCCTCCACCGAGACATCAAGACAGCTCTCATGTGCCACGGAAACAACCAGGAATGGGTCAGACTACTTCCAACAGTCATGCTGGGACTGCGCACACGCATCCGTCTAGACACAGACGCCAGTCCGGCCGACTTAGTTTTTGGAAAATCAGTGAGAATCCCGGGTGATTTCTCACCTCTCACCAGCGAAGAGCCAAACGTTCGCATTTTCTACAACGAATTTCGCGACTTTATGCACCAACTGAGACCAGTGCCAGTCAGCCACAAAACAGCAATTAAACCATTCCTTCATCAAGGCATGGAAACGTGCTCCCACGTTTGGCTACAAGAAAAACCAATCAAGCCCGCATTGACTCGGCCTTACACTGGCCCTCACAAAGTCATTTCCCGCAACATGCAAAACCAGACTTTCAACATAGACTTCAACGGCACGCAGAAAACAGTAACGCTGCAACGGTTGAAGCCAGCATTTATCCTTCAAGAAGATCCTGACGGCACTAAGGTTACCACGCCTGAACCAATCAGGATCCCTTCCCCTTCAAGCGGAGCTCGCACTCGCCCCGCAGCGGACGCTCCCGCGCCAGTGCAGCTTCCTGCGGAAGATCCAGCAGATCAACCTGCACCTCCGACCCCTCCTACTGTCGATCCACCGGATCAACCACTACCTCAACCTCCCGCACCCAAACACGTCAGGTTCGCTCCTCTCCCTCCAAAACACAACAAAAAACCAACGATCCAACCTATTCCTCCTACACAACCGACGCCTAAGCGCACCAAGTTTGTTCCGAACATTCTTAGGAGAAATAGAAACACTGAGTAAATTCAGTCACGCGAAGCGAACTTCATGTGCGAGGAGACGTAGTGCCCACAATAATAGACTCTCTATTAACTAAAAATTCCGATCAGTTTAGACATGGAAAAAGTAGGCGAATTGAGATCTCAGCTCAGGGCGTATAGAAACGCCTCAGCTGACGAGCAAACTCGAGCAGACTGCTTCCCGGCAGACCGGGAGTTGGAACTTTTCGAGTCATATCTCCGAACAACACTCGACCGCCGGGAGACGCATCTCCTCATGGCCAGACATCACAACTCCTCTAGCCACCCGGTGCTCTACGATCCTCAATTACCGCAACTTTTTGTAAACAACGAGCCAGCGCTCCGACTGTTTTTACGCGACATCCGATATAGAGTTAACAAAACAGCTCTTCACAAATGTCTACTAGATCAAGGTTGTACCGATTTCGAAATCGTTAGCGTTAAAACAAAAAAATCCGGGTCGGTAGCGACAGTACTCTGCAACTCGCTCGCATCATCGGGCGCGATGCAGGTTAAATCTTGTAAAAAAGAACTCGTTTTCACTGATCCCAACGGCAAACAGTCACACATCAAGACTAAACCGGATCAGTTTATCACTCAAAACGCGCTGCTACCTGCACAAGCGATCAAACGGAAAACTTCCATCCTACCGGATAACCTTACTCGCTTATTCAACCAAAGCGACCCAGTGCTTACGCTGTGGAATTACCTTAGCGCGGACGACATTTTTAACTTGTATATAGCATGTCATGAAAATTCGATTTTTCATCGCCTAGGTATTCCTTTCGACTCATCTAGCATTAGATATTCTGGTCCGAATGGCCTAAACCAAATGCTAGAAGACGCAACGACATTTACCTTTCGTAGCATTAGTTTTTCGTCAAACGCAAACGTCTTTGAGACACCCTTTGTAAATAAGTTTTTTAAAGCATGCGCAAATCGTTGTAAAAACTCTACGAGACGAGTAGGCATGCACCTAGTCGATCTCTCAGCGGTTGCGATCACTCGCGAAACGATCAAAATCCTAGCAGATCACTTCGCAGTCCACAAGCTTGTTCTCGGTAAAACACCCGGGGGCTCTGAAGAAAACTTAGAATTAGAAAAACTAAGCACGTTAAGCCTGTACAACAATCTACACTTATCACTTAAATTCCTAACAAAAGACTGTTTCTCGTATCTACGTACATTAAGAATGGTAGGGTGCAACAAAGTCCCCATGGACAAACTTTTTAGTTTTGTAATCTGCAACCAGCGACTCGAAGAGTTGCTATTCACCGACAGTCAAAGCAGAAACCAACATACCGTAGACTTAAGCGTAGCAGCGATTTCGGGAAGTAACGTGTTGGAAAAGTTTCAATTTAATTACTCAGCTGCAAAAACCTTCCGAACTCACTTGATCCCAGACTTAATCTGGAACGAGTCGAAGTCTATCAAATCCATCGATTTAGAGAACAACACTTTCTTTCAAAAATATGCCAACACCTTGCTTTCCAAACTGCCTAATGTACAACATGTAAATATTTTAGGATTAGATATCGATCAAGTCTTAGTTCTAAGTAGCTGTGAGCAAATCTTGTCAATCAAAATTAACTACGGAGAAAACCTAGTTAGCACGTTGTATAGCTTGATTCCGACTAGAGTCAAGTCTATAGAAATAGTAAACTTACTAGGTAAGAAAAAAACCAAAGCGATGGACATCTTCTGCATTCGCGACTTGTTCCATTCTCGAGATCAGCTTTACATTAAGCTCACCAATTGCAAAATAGCAATTCCGAATAATCTCGTCAACTACTTTGCGGCGAACCACGTTCAAATTACGCGAACAAGCAACACGTGCGAAATCAGCAAAACACCAAAGGAAACTTAAGTACAACTACGAATACAAGAAAATACTTGTACGATCAAACACTTGTGATCTCAGTTCCTATTTATAGACTATTATTTTGTAAAGCGTTGAACCACACGCACCAGCGAATAGCTCTAAGGAAAATATCCATGTAAACATCCTCCAGCCTCTGACGCTAGATTTTTTTTGCGGGGGGAGTACTGTAGGTACCACACGGATAGGTGGCGGCACGTACCGCTGCAGAGAGAGAGAGAGAGAGAGAGAGAGAGAGAGAGAGAGAGAGAGAGAGAGAGAGAGAGAGAGAGAGAGAGAGAGAGAGAGAGAGAGAGAGAGAGAGCAGCCATGCTGCGAGCGAGCGAGCGCCGTCGCCGCCGCTCAGTCCTGCACTGACCACGCACACGGTCAGACGTCTGGAGAGGCACTGAAATAAAGTACTTGTTACACGTAGGCGAGGCATCTTCTTTGTCCACTATCCACTTCGTCCTACATATATTAATGAACAAACAACGTGTAATATTGGTCCTAATTCAAAATATGGTGAACATTATTTTTTAATATGGTGAACATATTAAAAATATAAAAACTATAATTTAGAATGAAATATCAATGGTTTCAAAACATGCTTTAGAAGCAATTAATAAATGTTTTTGTGATACATGTAAAAATGACCTTTCTTTTGCAGGAAAAGTTATTGTAACATCTGGCGACTTTAGACAAACCCTGCCTATAGTACGGCATAGAAACAGAACAAAAATCCTTGAAACCTGCGTAAAAAGGAGTTCTTAATTGTCAAAATTTTCAAGACTATCTTCAAGTGAGAATCTACGATTACAAAATCCAGATAATAAATTTAAAAATTGGTTACTTGCTATAGGTGAAAACAAAAATATGACTAAATATGAATTACAAAATAATATAAGAGAAATACCAAAACAATTTATTTGTGAAAGTGATTGAATGACAGAAATTTTTAGACAAAATTGATCCTAATGATTCGAAATTAAAAAACCGATGCCAATACATTGGCACGTAGCTTCCTCCAAATAAATTTATACGTCCAATAAATAAAATATTGTTTTAATATAAAGTATATCTGCATGCTAATGTATGGGGCGGTTTTTGATACATAATTTAATATATCAGTTTTGGATGGTTCATTGTCCAAAAAATTGCAGACCCCTCTGTTTTTTTATTATAGAATACGAACACTGCTATAGATTTTCTTTACTTAACCAACCTAACCTAACCCAACAGGCTATTCATTAGATAGGGCGCTCGCGCAATTTTCAAGAAAACGATTTTTACATTTTAGCTTTTTACTAGAAAACCACTCGACGAAATCGTTTAAAATTTTAGGCTAGGCGTAGTGTAGAATATAGTATATTCAATATATATATAGTGAGTGTGAGTGAAAAAAGTTGATTCAAGCAAGTATGACATATAATATAAGGTTTTTTAAAAAATGTAGGCTAGGCGTAATGTAGAATATAGTATATTCAATATATATAATGAGTGTGAGTGAAAAAAGGTGATTCGAGAGAGTATGTCAAGTAATATAAGGTCTTTTTTTTTATTTATGCAAGGCGTAATCTAGAATATAGTATATTCAATGTCTATACAGTGAGTGTGAGTGAAAAAAGTTGATTCAAGCAAGTATGACATGTAATATATGGATTTTTTTTTAATTTAGGCTAGGCGTAATGTAGCATATAGTATATTCAATATATATTGTGAGTTTGAGTGAAAAAAGTTCATTCAAGCAAGTATGACATGTAATATAAGTTTGTTTTTTTAATTTAGGCTAGGCCTAATGTAGAATAAAGTATGTTCAATATATATAATGAGTATGAGTGAAAAAAGTTGATTCGAGGGAGCATGACATGGAATATATGGTTTTTTTAAACTTAGGCTAGGCGTAGTGTAGAATATAGTATATTCAAAATATATAGTGAGTGTGAGTGAAAAAAGTTAATTCGAGAGAGTATGTCAAGTAATATAAGGTCTTTTTTTTTATTTATGCAAGGCGTAATCTAGAATATAGTATATTCAATGTCTATACAGTGAGTGTGAGTGAAAAAAGTTGATTCAAGCAAGTATGACATGTAATATATGGATTTTTTTTTAATTTAGGCTAGGCGTAATGTAGAATAAAGTATATTCAAAGTGTATATAGTGAGTGTGAGTGAAAAAAGTTGATTCAAGCAAGTATGACACGTAATATATGTTTTTTTTTTAATTTAGGCTAGGCGTAATATAGAATAAAGTATTTTCAATATAGATAGTGAGTATGAGTAAAAAAATTGATTCGAGGGAGCATGACATGGAATATATGGTTTTTTTTTAAACTTAGGCTAGGCGTAGTGTAGAATAAAGTATATTCAATATAAATAGTGAGTTTGAGTGAAAAAAGTTGATTCGAGTGAGCATGACATGGAATATAATGTTTTTTTTGTGATAAAGTTGATTCAAGCAAGTATGACATGTAATATATGTTTTTTTTAATTTAGGCTAGGCGTAATGTAGAATAAAGTATTTTCAAAATATATATAGTGAGTATGAGTGAAAAAAGTTGATTCGAGGGAGGATGACATGTAATATAAGGTTTTTAGTGAAAAAAGTTGATTCAAGCAAGTATGACACG
Source organism: Nasonia vitripennis (assembly GCF_009193385.2). Classification (NCBI taxonomy): domain Eukaryota; kingdom Metazoa; phylum Arthropoda; class Insecta; order Hymenoptera; family Pteromalidae; genus Nasonia; species Nasonia vitripennis. The sequence goes on along the minus strand of NW_022279614.1, from coordinate 2,578,811 downwards.
TAATATATGTTTGTTTTTTTAATTTAGGCTAGGCGTAATGTAGAATATAGTATATTCAATGTGTATACAGTGAGTGTGAGTGAAAAAAGTTGATTCAAGCAAGTATGACACGTAATATATGTTTTTTTTTTAATTTAGGCTAGGCGTAATGTAGAATAAAGTATATTCAAAATATATAGTGAGTGTGAGTGAAAAAAGTTAATTCGAGAGAGTATGACATGTAATATAAGTTTTTTTTTGTGATAAAGTTGCTTCAAGCAAGTATGACATGTAATATATGTTTTTTTAAATTTAGGCTAGGCGTAATGTAGAATAAAGTATTTTCAATGTGCATATAGTGAGTGTGAGTGAAAAAAGTTGATTCAAGCAAGTATGACATGGAATATATGATTTTTTTTTAATTTAGGCTAGGCGTAATGTAGAATAAAGTATATTCAAAGTGTATATAGTGAGTGTGAGTGAAAATAGTTGATTCAAGCAAGTATGACACGTAATATATGTTTTTTTTTAAATTAGGCTAGGCCTAATGTAGAATAAACTATTTTCAATGGGCATATAGTGAGTGTGAGTGAAAAAAGTTGATTCAAGCAAGTATGACATGTAATATAAGGTTTTTAGTGAAAAAAGTTGATTCAAGCAAGTATGACACGTAATATAACGTTTTTTAAAAAATTTAGGCTAGGCGTAGTGTAGAATATAGTATATTCAATGTGTATATAGTGAGTGTGAGTGAAAAAAGTTGATTCAAGCAAGTATGACACGTAATATATGTTTTTTTTTTAAATTAGGCTAGGCCTAATGTAGAATAAAGTATTTTCAATGGGCATATAGTGAGTGTGAGTGAAAAAAGTTGATTCAAGCAAGTATGACATGTAATATAAGGTTTTTAGTGAAAAAAGTTGATTCAAGCAAGTATGACACGTAATATAACGTTTTTTAAAAAATTTAGGCTAGGCGTAGTGTAGAATATAGTATATTCAATGTGTATATAGTGAGTGTGAGTGAAAAAAGTTGATTCAAGCAAGTATGACACGTAATATATGTTTTTATTTTTAATTTAGGCTAGGCGTAATGTAGAATAAAGTATATTCAAAGTGTATATAGTGAGTGTGAGTGAAAAAAATTAATTCAAGCAAGTATGACACGTAATATATGTTTTTTTTTAATTTAGGCTAGGCGTAATGTAGAATAAAGTATTTTCAATATATATAGTGAGTATGAGTGAAAAAAGTTGATTCGAGGGAGGATGACATGTAATATAAGGTTTTTAGTGAAAAAAATTGATTCAAGCAAGTATGACACGTAATATATGTTTTTTTTTTTAATATAGGCTAGGCGTAATGTAGAATAAAGTATTTTCAAAATATATATAGTGAGTATGAGTGAAAAAAGTTGATTCGAGGGAGGATGACATGTAATATAAGGTTTTTAGTGAAAAAAGTTGATTCAAGCAAGTATAACATGTAATATATGTTTTTTTTAATTTAGGCTAGGCGTAATGTAGAATAAAGTATTTTCAAAATATATATAGTGAGTATAAGTGAAAAAAGTTGATTCGAGGGAGGATGACATGTAATATAAGGTTTTTAGTGAAAAAAATTGATTCAAGCAAGTATGACATGTAATATATGTTTTTTTTTTTTAATATAGGCTAGGCGTAATGTAGAATAAAGTATTTTCAAAATATATATAGTGAGTATGAGTGAAAAAAGTTGATTCGAGGGAGGATGACATGTAATATAAGGTTTTTAGTGAAAAAAGTTGATTCAAGCAAGTATGACACGTAATATATGTTTTTTTTTTAATATAGGCTAGGCGTAATGTAGAATAAAGTATTTCCAAAATATATATAGTGAGTATGAGTGAAAAAAGTTGATTCAAGCAAGTATGACACGTAATATAACGTATTTAAAAAATTTAGGCTAGGCGTAGTGTAGAATATAGTATTTTCAATTTGCATATAGTGAGTGTGAGTGAAAAAAGTTGATTCAAGCAAGTATGACATGGAATATATGATTTTTTTTTAATTTAGGCTAGGCGTAATGTAGAATAAAGTATATTCAAAGTGTATATAGTGAGTGTGAGTGAAAAAAGTTAATTCAAGCAAGTATGACACGTAATATATGTTTTTTTTTAATTTAGGCTAGGCGTAATGTAGAATAAAGTATTTTCAATATATATAGTGAGTATGAGTGAAAAAAGTTGATTCGAGTGAGCATGACATGGAATATAATGTTTTTTTTGTGATAAAGTTGATTCAAGCAAGTATGAAATGTAATATATGTTTTTTTAAATTTAGGCTTGCGTAATGTAGAATAAAGTATTTTCAATGTGCATATAGTGAGTGTGAGTGAAAAAAGTTGATTCAAGCAAGTATGACATGGAATATATGATTTTTTTTTAGACTTAGGCTAGGCGTAATGTAGAATAAAGTATATTCAAAGTGTATATAGTGAGTGTGAGTGAAAAAAGTTGATTCAAGCAAGTATGACACGTAATATATGTTTTTTTTTAATTTAGGCTAGGCGTAATGTAGAATAAAGTATTTTCAATATATATAGTGAGTATGAGTGAAAAAAGTTGATTCGAGTGAGCATGACATGGAATATAATGTTTTTTTTGTGATAAAGTTGATTCAAGCAAGTATGAAATGTAATATATGTTTTTTTAAATTTAGGCTTGCGTAATGTAGAATAAAGTATTTTCAATATATATAGTGAGTATGAGTGAAAAAAGTTGATTCGAGGGAGGATGACATGTAATATAAGGTTTTTAGTGAAAAAAGTTGATTCAAGCAAGTATGACACGTAATATATGTTTTTTTTTTAATATAGGCTAGGCGTAATGTAGAATAAAGTATTTCCAAAATATATATAGTGAGTATGAGTGAAAAAAGTTGATTCGAGGGAGGATGACACGTAATATAACGTATTTAAAAAATTTAGGCTAGGCGTAGTGTAGAATATAGTATATTCAATGTGTATATAGTGAGTGTGAGTGAAAAAAGTTGATTCAAGCAAGTATGACACGTAATATATGTTTTTTTTTCATTTAGGAAGGCGTAATGTAGAATAAAGTATATTCAAAATATATAGTGAGTGTGAGTGAAAAAAGTTAATTCGAGAGAGTATGACATGTAATATAAGATTTTTTGTGAAAAAAGTAGATTCAAGCAAGTATGACACGTAATATATGTTTTTTTTTTAATTTAGGCTAGGCGAAATGTAGAATAAAGTATTTTCAATATATATAGTGAGTATGAGTGAAAAAAGTTGATTCGAGGGAGCATGACATGGAATATAACGTTTATTAAAAAATTTAGGCTAGGCGTAGTGTAGAATATAGTATTTTCAATTTGCATATAGTGAGTGTGAGTGAAAAAAGTTGATTCAAGCAAGTATGACATGGAATATATGATTTTTTTTTAATTTAGGCTAGGCGTAATGTAGAATAAAGTATATTCAAAGTGTATATAGTGAGTGTGAGTGAAAAAAGTTAATTCAAGCAAGTATGACACGTAATATATGTTTTTTTTTAATTTAGGCTAGGCGTAATGTAGAATAAAGTATTTTCAATATATATAGTGAGTATGAGTGAAAAAAGTTGATTCGAGTGAGCATGACATGGAATATAATGTTTTTTTTGTGATAAAGTTGATTCAAGCAAGTATGAAATGTAATATATGTTTTTTTAAATTTAGGCTTGCGTAATGTAGAATAAAGTATTTTCAATGTGCATATAGTGAGTGTGAGTGAAAAAAGTTGATTCAAGCAAGTATGACATGGAATATATGATTTTTTTTTAGACTTAGGCTAGGCGTAATGTAGAATAAAGTATATTCAAAGTGTATATAGTGAGTGTGAGTGAAAAAAGTTGATTCAAGCAAGTATGACACGTAATATATGTTTTTTTTTAATTTAGGCTAGGCGTAATGTAGAATAAAGTATTTTCAATATATATAGTGAGTATGAGTGAAAAAAGTTGATTCGAGTGAGCATGACATGGAATATAATGTTTTTTTTGTGATAAAGTTGATTCAAGCAAGTATGAAATGTAATATATGTTTTTTTAAATTTAGGCTTGCGTAATGTAGAATAAAGTATTTTCAATATATATAGTGAGTATGAGTGAAAAAAGTTGATTCGAGGGAGGATGACATGTAATATAAGGTTTTTAGTGAAAAAAGTTGATTCAAGCAAGTATGACACGTAATATATGTTTTTTTTTTAATATAGGCTAGGCGTAATGTAGAATAAAGTATTTCCAAAATATATATAGTGAGTATGAGTGAAAAAAGTTGATTCGAGGGAGGATGACACGTAATATAACGTATTTAAAAAATTTAGGCTAGGCGTAGTGTAGAATATAGTATATTCAATGTGTATATAGTGAGTGTGAGTGAAAAAAGTTGATTCAAGCAAGTATGACACGTAATATATGTTTTTTTTTCATTTAGGAAGGCGTAATGTAGAATAAAGTATATTCAAAATATATAGTGAGTGTGAGTGAAAAAAGTTAATTCGAGAGAGTATGACATGTAATATAAGATTTTTTGTGAAAAAAGTAGATTCAAGCAAGTATGACACGTAATATATGTTTTTTTTTTAATTTAGGCTAGGCGAAATGTAGAATAAAGTATTTTCAATATATATAGTGAGTATGAGTGAAAAAAGTTGATTCGAGGGAGCATGACATGGAATATAACGTTTATTAAAAAATTTAGGCTAGGCGTAGTGTAGAATATAGTATTTTCAATGTGCATATAGTGAGTGTGAGTGAAAAAAGTTGATTCAAGCAAGTATGACATGGAATATATGATTTTTTTTTAATTTAGGCTAGGCGTAATGTAGAATAAAGTATATTCAAAGTGTATATAGTGAGTGTGAGTGAAAAAAGTTAATTCAAGCAAGTATGACACGTAATATATGTTTTTTTTTAATTTAGGCTAGGCGTAATGTAGAATAAAGTATTTTCAATATATATAGTGAGTATGAGTGAAAAAAGTTGATTCGAGTGAGCATGACATGGAATATAATGTTTTTTTTGTGATAAAGTTGATTCAAGCAAGTATGAAATGTAATATATGTTTTTTTAAATTTAGGCTTGCGTAATGTAGAATAAAGTATTTTCAATGTGCATATAGTGAGTGTGAGTGAAAAAAGTTGATTCAAGCAAGTATGACATGGAATATATGATTTTTTTTTAGACTTAGGCTAGGCGTAATGTAGAATAAAGTATATTCAAAGTGTATATAGTGAGTGTGAGTGAAACAAGTTGATTCAAGCAAGTATGACACGTAATATATGTTTTTTTTAATAATATAGTATATTCAATGTGTATATAGTGAGTGTGAGTGAAAAAAGTTGATTCAAGCAAGTATGACACGTAATATATGTTTTTTTTTTAATTTAGGCTAGGCGAAATGTAGAATAAAGTATTTTCAATATATATAGTGAGTATGAGTGAAAAAAGTTGATTCGAGGGAGCATGACATGGAATATAACGTTTATTAAAAAATTTAGGCTAGGCGTAGTGTAGAATATAGTATTTTCAATGTGCATATAGTGAGTGTGAGTGAAAAAAGTTGATTCAAGCAAGTATGACACGTAATATATGTTTTTTTTAAACTTAGGCTAGGCGTAATGTAGAATAAAGTATATTCAAAGTGTATATAGTGAGTGTGAGTGAAAAAAGTTGATTCAAGCAAGTATGACACGTAATATATGTTTTTTTTTAATTTAGGCTAGGCGTAATGTAGAATAAAGTATTTTCAAAATATATATAGTGAGTATGAGTGAAAAAAGTTGATTCGAGGGAGGATGACATGTAATATAAGGTTTTTAGTGAAAAAAGTTGATTCAAGCAAGTATGACACGTAATATATGTTTTTTTTTTAATATAGGCTAGGCGTAATGTAGAATAAAGTATTTTCAATATATATATATATAGTGAGTATGAGTGAAAAAAGTTGATTCGAGTGTGTATGACATGTAATATAAGGTTTTTAGTGAAAAAAGTTGATTCAAGCAAGTATGACACGTAATATATGTTTTTTTTTAATTTAGGCTATGCCTACTGTAGAATAAAGTATTTTCAATATATATAATGAGTATGAGTGAAAAAAGTTGATTCGAGGGAGCATGACTTGGAATATATGGTTTTTTTTAAACTTAGGTTAGGCGTAATGTAGAATAAAGTATATTCAAAATATATAGTGAGTGTGAGTGAAAAAAGTTAATTCGAGAGAGTATGACATGTAATATAAGATTTTTTGTGAAAAAAGTAGATTCAACCAAGTATGACATGGAATATATGATTTTTTTTTAATTTAGGCTAGGCGTAATGTAGAATAAAGTATATTCAAAGTGTATATAGTGAGTGTGAGTGAAAAAAGTTGATTCAAGCAAGTATGACACGTAATATATGTTTTTTTTTAATTTAGGCTAGGCGTAATGTAGAATAAAGTATTTTCAATATATATAGTGAGTATGAGTGAAAAAAGTTGATTCGAGGGAGGATGACATGTAATATAAGGTTTTCAGTGAAAAAAATTGATTCAAGCAAGTATGACATGTAATATATGTTTTTTTTTTAATATAGGCTAGGCGTAATGTAGAATAAAGTATATTCAATGTCTATACAGTGAGTGTGAGTGAAAAAAGTTGATTCGAGGGAGCATGACATGGAATATATGGTTTTTTTAAACTTAGGCTAGGCGTAGTGTAGAATATAGTATATTCAAAATATATAGTGAGTGTGAGTGAAAAAAGTTAATTCGAGAGAGTATGTCAAGTAATATAAGGTCTTTTTTTTTATTTATGCAAGGCGTAATCTAGAATATAGTATATTCAATGTCTATACAGTGAGTGTGAGTGAAAAAAGTTGATTCAAGCAAGTATGACATGTAATATATGGATTTTTTTTTAATTTAGGCTAGGCGTAATGTAGAATAAAGTATATTCAAAGTGTATATAGTGAGTGTGAGTGAAAAAAGTTGATTCAAGCAAGTATGACACGTAATATATGTTTTTTTTTTAATTTAGGCTAGGCGTAATATAGAATAAAGTATTTTCAATATAGATAGTGAGTATGAGTAAAAAAATTGATTCGAGGGAGCATGACATGGAATATATGGTTTTTTTTTAAACTTAGGCTAGGCGTAGTGTAGAATAAAGTATATTCAATATAAATAGTGAGTTTGAGTGAAAAAAGTTGATTCGAGTGAGCATGACATGGAATATAATGTTTTTTTTGTGATAAAGTTGATTCAAGCAAGTATGACATGTAATATATGTTTTTTTTTAATTTAGGCTAGGCGTAATGTAGAATAAAGTATTTTCAAAATATATATAGTGAGTATGAGTGAAAAAAGTTGATTCGAGGGAGGATGACATGTAATATAAGGTTTTTAGTGAAAAAAGTTGATTCAAGCAAGTATGACACGTAATATATGTTTGTTTTTTTAATTTAGGCTAGGCGTAATGTAGAATATAGTATATTCAATGTGTATACAGTGAGTGTGAGTGAAAAAAGTTGATTCAAGCAAGTATGACACGTAATATATGTTTTTTTTTTAATTTAGGCTAGGCGTAATGTAGAATAAAGTATATTCAAAATATATAGTGAGTGTGAGTGAAAAAAGTTAATTCGAGAGAGTATGACATGTAATATAAGTTTTTTTTGTGATAAAGTTGCTTCAAGCAAGTATGACATGTAATATATGTTTTTTTAAATTTAGGCTAGGCGTAATGTAGAATAAAGTATTTTCAATGTGCATATAGTGAGTGTGAGTGAAAAAAGTTGATTCAAGCAAGTATGACATGGAATATATGATTTTTTTTAATTTAGGCTAGGCGTAATGTAGAATAAAGTATATTCAAAGTGTATATAGTGAGTGTGAGTGAAAATAGTTGATTCAAGCAAGTATGACACGTAATATATGTTTTTTTTTAAATTAGGCTAGGCCTAATGTAGAATAAACTATTTTCAATGGGCATATAGTGAGTGTGAGTGAAAAAAGTTGATTCAAGCAAGTATGACATGTAATATAAGGTTTTTAGTGAAAAAAGTTGATTCAAGCAAGTATGACACGTAATATAACGTTTTTTAAAAAATTTAGGCTAGGCGTAGTGTAGAATATAGTATATTCAATGTGTATATAGTGAGTGTGAGTGAAAAAAGTTGATTCAAGCAAGTATGACACGTAATATATGTTTTTTTTTTAAATTAGGCTAGGCCTAATGTAGAATAAAGTATTTTCAATGGGCATATAGTGAGTGTGAGTGAAAAAAGTTGATTCAAGCAAGTATGACATGTAATATAAGGTTTTTAGTGAAAAAAGTTGATTCAAGCAAGTATGACACGTAATATAACGTTTTTTAAAAAATTTAGGCTAGGCGTAGTGTAGAATATAGTATATTCAATGTGTATATAGTGAGTGTGAGTGAAAAAAGTTGATTCAAGCAAGTATGACACGTAATATATGTTTTTATTTTTAATTTAGGCTAGGCGTAATGTAGAATAAAGTATATTCAAAGTGTATATAGTGAGTGTGAGTGAAAAAAATTAATTCAAGCAAGTATGACACGTAATATATGTTTTTTTTAATTTAGGCTAGGCGTAATGTAGAATAAAGTATTTTCAATATATATAGTGAGTATGAGTGAAAAAAGTTGATTCGAGGGAGGATGACATGTAATATAAGGTTTTTAGTGAAAAAAATTGATTCAAGCAAGTATGACACGTAATATATGTTTTTTTTTTTTAATATAGGCTAGGCGTAATGTAGAATAAAGTATTTTCAAAATATATATAGTGAGTATGAGTGAAAAAAGTTGATTCGAGGGAGGATGACATGTAATATAAGGTTTTTAGTGAAAAAAGTTGATTCAAGCAAGTATAACATGTAATATATGTTTTTTTTAATTTAGGCTAGGCGTAATGTAGAATAAAGTATTTTCAAAATATATATAGTGAGTATAAGTGAAAAAAGTTGATTCGAGGGAGGATGACATGTAATATAAGGTTTTTAGTGAAAAAAATTGATTCAAGCAAGTATGACATGTAATATATGTTTTTTTTTTTTAATATAGGCTAGGCGTAATGTAGAATAAAGTATTTTCAAAATATATATAGTGAGTATGAGTGAAAAAAGTTGATTCGAGGGAGGATGACATGTAATATAAGGTTTTTAGTGAAAAAAGTTGATTCAAGCAAGTATGACACGTAATATATGTTTTTTTTTTAATATAGGCTAGGCGTAATGTAGAATAAAGTATTTCCAAAATATATATAGTGAGTATGAGTGAAAAAAGTTGATTCAAGCAAGTATGACACGTAATATAACGTATTTAAAAAATTTAGGCTAGGCGTAGTGTAGAATATAGTATATTCAATGTGTATATAGTGAGTGTGAGTGAAAAAAGTTGATTCAAGCAAGTATGACACGTAATATATGTTTTTTTTTCATTTAGGATAGGCGTAATGTAGAATAAAGTATATTCAAAATATATAGTGAGTGTGAGTGAAAAAAGTTAATTCGAGAGAGTATGACATGTAATATAAGATTTTTTGTGAAAAAAGTAGATTCAAGCAAGTATGACACGTAATATATGTTTTTTTTTTAATTTAGGCTAGGCGAAATGTAGAATAAAGTATTTTCAATATATATAGTGAGTATGAGTGAAAAAAGTTGATTCGAGGGAGCATGACATGGAATATAACGTTTATTAAAAAATTTAGGCTAGGCGTAGTGTAGAATATAGTATTTTCAATGTGCATATAGTGAGTGTGAGTGAAAAAAGTTGATTCAAGCAAGTATGACATGGAATATATGATTTTTTTTTAATTTAGGCTAGGCGTAATGTAGAATAAAGTATATTCAAAGTGTATATAGTGAGTGTGAGTGAAAAAAGTTAATTCAAGCAAGTATGACACGTAATATATGTTTTTTTTTAATTTAGGCTAGGCGTAATGTAGAATAAAGTATTTTCAATATATATAGTGAGTATGAGTGAAAAAAGTTGATTCGAGTGAGCATGACATGGAATATAATGTTTTTTTTGTGATAAAGTTGATTCAAGCAAGTATGAAATGTAATATATGTTTTTTTAAATTTAGGCTTGCGTAATGTAGAATAAAGTATTTTCAATGTGCATATAGTGAGTGTGAGTGAAAAAAGTTGATTCAAGCAAGTATGACATGGAATATATGATTTTTTTTTAGACTTAGGCTAGGCGTAATGTAGAATAAAGTATATTCAAAGTGTATATAGTGAGTGTGAGTGAAAAAAGTTGATTCAAGCAAGTATGACACGTAATATATGTTTTTTTTTAATTTAGGCTAGGCGTAATGTAGAATAAAGTATTTTCAATATATATAGTGAGTATGAGTGAAAAAAGTTGATTCGAGTGAGCATGACATGGAATATAATGTTTTTTTTGTGATAAAGTTGATTCAAGCAAGTATGAAATGTAATATATGTTTTTTTAAATTTAGGCTTGCGTAATGTAGAATAAAGTATTTTCAATATATATAGTGAGTATGAGTGAAAAAAGTTGATTCGAGGGAGGATGACATGTAATATAAGGTTTTTAGTGAAAAAAGTTGATTCAAGCAAGTATGACACGTAATATATGTTTTTTTTTTAATATAGGCTAGGCGTAATGTAGAATAAAGTATTTCCAAAATATATATAGTGAGTATGAGTGAAAAAAGTTGATTCGAGGGAGGATGACACGTAATATAACGTATTTAAAAAATTTAGGCTAGGCGTAGTGTAGAATATAGTATATTCAATGTGTATATAGTGAGTGTGAGTGAAAAAAGTTGATTCAAGCAAGTATGACACGTAATATATGTTTTTTTTTCATTTAGGAAGGCGTAATGTAGAATAAAGTATATTCAAAATATATAGTGAGTGTGAGTGAAAAAAGTTAATTCGAGAGAGTATGACATGTAATATAAGATTTTTTGTGAAAAAAGTAGATTCAAGCAAGTATGACACGTAATATATGTTTTTTTTTTAATTTAGGCTAGGCGAAATGTAGAATAAAGTATTTTCAATATATATAGTGAGTATGAGTGAAAAAAGTTGATTCGAGGGAGCATGACATGGAATATAACGTTTATTAAAAAATTTAGGCTAGGCGTAGTGTAGAATATAGTATTTTCAATGTGCATATAGTGAGTGTGAGTGAAAAAAGTTGATTCAAGCAAGTATGACATGGAATATATGATTTTTTTTTAATTTAGGCTAGGCGTAATGTAGAATAAAGTATATTCAAAGTGTATATAGTGAGTGTGAGTGAAAAAAGTTAATTCAAGCAAGTATGACACGTAATATATGTTTTTTTTTAATTTAGGCTAGGCGTAATGTAGAATAAAGTATTTTCAATATATATAGTGAGTATGAGTGAAAAAAGTTGATTCGAGTGAGCATGACATGGAATATAATGTTTTTTTTGTGATAAAGTTGATTCAAGCAAGTATGAAATGTAATATATGTTTTTTTAAATTTAGGCTTGCGTAATGTAGAATAAAGTATTTTCAATGTGCATATAGTGAGTGTGAGTGAAAAAAGTTGATTCAAGCAAGTATGACATGGAATATATGATTTTTTTTTAGACTTAGGCTAGGCGTAATGTAGAATAAAGTATATTCAAAGTGTATATAGTGAGTGTGAGTGAAACAAGTTGATTCAAGCAAGTATGACACGTAATATATGTTTTTTTTAATAATATAGTATATTCAATGTGTATATAGTGAGTGTGAGTGAAAAAAGTTGATTCAAGCAAGTATGACACGTAATATATGTTTTTTTTTTTTAATTTAGGCTAGGCGAAATGTAGAATAAAGTATTTTCAATATATATAGTGAGTATGAGTGAAAAAAGTTGATTCGAGGGAGCATGACATGGAATATAACGTTTATTAAAAAATTTAGGCTAGGCGTAGTGTAGAATATAGTATTTTCAATGTGCATATAGTGAGTGTGAGTGAAAAAAGTTGATTCAAGCAAGTATGACACGTAATATATGTTTTTTTTAAACTTAGGCTAGGCGTAATGTAGAATAAAGTATATTCAAAGTCTATATAGTGAGTGTGAGTGAAAAAAGTTGATTCAAGCAAGTATGACACGTAATATATGTTTTTTTTAATTTAGGCTAGGCGTAATGTAGAATAAAGTATTTTCAAAATATATATAGTGAGTATGAGTGAAAAAAGTTGATTCGAGGGAGGATGACATGTAATATAAGGTTTTTAGTGAAAAAAGTTGATTCAAGCAAGTATGACACGTAATATATGTTTTTTTTTTAATATAGGCTAGGCGTAATGTAGAATAAAGTATTTTCAATATATATATATATATATATATATATATATATATATATATATATATAGTGAGTATGAGTGAAAAAAGTTGATTCGAGTGTGTATGACATGTAATATAAGGTTTTTAGTGAAAAAAGTTGATTCAAGCAAGTATGACACGTAATATATGTTTTTTTTAATTTAGGCTATGCCTAATGTAGAATAAAGTATTTTCAATATATATAATGAGTATGAGTGAAAAAAGTTGATTCGAGGGAGCATGACTTGGAATATATGTTTTTTTTTAAACTTAGGTTAGGCGTAATGTAGAATAAAGTATATTCAAAATATATAGTGAGTGTGAGTGAAAAAAGTTAATTCGAGAGAGTATGACATGTAATATAAGATTTTTTGTGAAAAAAGTAGATTCAAGCAAGTATGACATGGAATATATGATTTTTTTTTAATTTAGGCTAGGCGTAATGTAGAATAAAGTATATTCAAAGTGTATATAGTGAGTGTGAGTGAAAAAAGTTGATTCAAGCAAGTATGACACGTAATATATGTTTTTTTTTAATTTAGGCTAGGCGTAATGTAGAATAAAGTATTTTCAATATATATAGTGAGTATGAGTGAAAAAAGTTGATTCGAGGGAGGATGACATGTAATATAAGGTTTTTAGTGAAAAAAATTGATTCAAGCAAGTATGACATGTAATATATGTTTTTTTTTTAATATAGGCTAGGCGTAATGTAGAATAAAGTATATTCAATGTCTATACAGTGAGTGTGAGTGAAAAAAGTTGATTCAAGCAAGTATGACATGTAATATATGGATTTTTTTGTGATAAAGTTGATTCAAGCAAGTATGACATGTAATATAAGGTTTTTTAAAAAATTTAGGCTAGGCGTAATGTACAATATAGTATATTCAATATATATAGTGAGTATGAGTGAAAAAATTTGATTCGAGGGAGCATGACATGGAATATATGGTTTTTTTTAAACTTAGGCTAGGGGTAATGTAGAATAAAGTATATTCAAAATATATAGTGAGTGTGAGTGAAAAAAGTTAATTCGAGAGAGTATGACATGTAATATAAGATTTTTTGTGAAAAAAGTAGATTCAAGCAAGTATGACATGGAATATATGTTTTTTTTTAATTTAGGCTAGGCGTAATGTAGAATAAAGTATATTCAAATGTGTATATAGTGAGTGGTGGAGTGAAAAAAGTTGATTCAAGCAAGTATGACACGTAATATATGTTTTTTTTTAATTTAGGCTAGGCGTAATGTAGAATAAAGTATTTTCAATATATATAGTGAGTATGAGTGAAAAAGTTGATTCGAGGAGGATGACATGTAATATAAGGTTTTTAGTGAAAAAATTGATTCAAGCAAGTATGACACGTAATATATGTTTTTTTTTTTAATTTAGGCTAGGCGTAATGTAGAATAAAGTATTTTCCAATATATATAGTGAGTATGAGTGAAAAAAGTTGATTCGAGGGAGCATGACATGGAATATAACGTTTATTAAAAAATTTAGGCTAGGCGTAGTGTAGAATATAGTATTTTCAATGTGCATATAGTGAGTGTGAGTGAAAAAAGTTGATTCAAGCAAGTATGACATGGAATATATGATTTTTTTTTAATTTAGGCTAGGCGTAATGTAGAATAAAGTATATTCAAAGTGTATATAGTGAGTGTGAGTGAAAAAAGTTAATTCAAGCAAGTATGACACGTAATATATGTTTTTTTTAATTTAGGCTAGGCGTAATGTAGAATAAAGTATTTTCAATATATATAGTGAGTATGAGTGAAAAAAGTTGATTCGAGTGAGCATGACATGGAATATAATGTTTTTTTGTGATAAAGTTGATTCAAGCAAGTATGAAATGTAATATATGTTTTTTTAAATTTAGGCTTGCGTAATGTAGAATAAAGTATTTTCAATGTGCATATAGTGAGTGTGAGTGAAAAAAGTTGATTCAAGCAAGTATGACATGGAATATATGATTTTTTTTTAGACTTAGGCTAGGCGTAATGTAGAATAAAGTATATTCAAAGTGTATATAGTGAGTGTGAGTGAAAAAAGTTGATTCAAGCAAGTATGACACGTAATATATGTTTTTTTTTAATTTAGGCTAGGCGTAATGTAGAATAAAGTATTTTCAATATATATAGTGAGTATGAGTGAAAAAAGTTGATTCGAGTGAGCATGACATGGAATATAATGTTTTTTTTGTGATAAAGTTGATTCAAGCAAGTATGAAATGTAATATATGTTTTTTTAAATTTAGGCTTGCGTAATGTAGAATAAAGTATTTTCAATATATATAGTGAGTATGAGTGAAAAAAGTTGATTCGAGGGAGGATGACATGTAATATAAGGTTTTTAGTGAAAAAAGTTGATTCAAGCAAGTATGACACGTAATATATGTTTTTTATTTAATATAGGCTAGGCGTAATGTAGAATAAAGTATTTCCAAAATATATATAGTGAGTATGAGTGAAAAAAGTTGATTCGAGGGAGGATGACACGTAATATAACGTATTTAAAAAATTTAGGCTAGGCGTAGTGTAGAATATAGTATATTCAATGTGTATATAGTGAGTGTGAGTGAAAAAAGTTGATTCAAGCAAGTATGACACGTAATATATGTTTTTTTTTAATTTAGGCTAGGCGTAATGTAGAATAAAGTATTTTCAATATATATAGTGAGTATGAGTGAAAAAAGTTGATTCGAGGGAGGATGACATGTAATATAAGGTTTTTAGTGAAAAAAATTGATTCAAGCAAGTATGACATGTAATATATGTTTTTTTTTAATATAGGCTAGGCGTAATGTAGAATAAAGTATATTCAATGTCTATACAGTGAGTGTGAGTGAAAAAAGTTGATTCAAGCAAGTATGACATGTAATATATGGATTTTTTTGTGATAAAGTTGATTCAAGCAAGTATGACATGTAATATAAGGTTTTTTAAAAAATTTAGGCTAGGCGTAATGTACAATATAGTATATTCAATATATATAGTGAGTATGAGTGAAAAAATTTGATTCGAGGGAGCATGACATGGAATATATGGTTTTTTTTAAACTTAGGCTAGGGGTAATGTAGAATAAAGTATATTCAAAATATATAGTGAGTGTGAGTGAAAAAAGTTAATTCGAGAGAGTATGACATGTAATATAAGATTTTTTGTGAAAAAAGTAGATTCAAGCAAGTATGACACGTAATATATGTTTTTTTTTTTTAATATAGGCTAGGCGTAATGTAGAATAAAGTATTTTCAAAATATATATAGTGAGTATGAGTGAAAAAAGTTGATTCGAGGGAGGATGACATGTAATATAAGGTTTTTAGTGAAAAAAGTTGATTCAAGCAAGTATAACATGTAATATATGTTTTTTTTAATTTAGGCTAGGCGTAATGTAGAATAAAGTATTTTCAAAATATATATAGTGAGTATAAGTGAAAAAAGTTGATTCGAGGGAGGATGACATGTAATATAAGGTTTTTAGTGAAAAAAATTGATTCAAGCAAGTATGACATGTAATATATGTTTTTTTTTTTTAATATAGGCTAGGCGTAATGTAGAATAAAGTATTTTCAAAATATATATAGTGAGTATGAGTGAAAAAAGTTGATTCGAGGGAGGATGACATGTAATATAAGGTTTTTAGTGAAAAAAGTTGATTCAAGCAAGTATGACACGTAATATATGTTTTTTTTTTAATATAGGCTAGGCGTAATGTAGAATAAAGTATTTCCAAAATATATATAGTGAGTATGAGTGAAAAAAGTTGATTCAAGCAAGTATGACACGTAATATAACGTATTTAAAAAATTTAGGCTAGGCGTAGTGTAGAATATAGTATATTCAATGTGTATATAGTGAGTGTGAGTGAAAAAAGTTGATTCAAGCAAGTATGACACGTAATATATGTTTTTTTTTCATTTAGGATAGGCGTAATGTAGAATAAAGTATATTCAAAATATATAGTGAGTGTGAGTGAAAAAAGTTAATTCGAGAGAGTATGACATGTAATATAAGATTTTTTGTGAAAAAAGTAGATTCAAGCAAGTATGACACGTAATATATGTTTTTTTTTTAATTTAGGCTAGGCGAAATGTAGAATAAAGTATTTTCAATATATATAGTGAGTATGAGTGAAAAAAGTTGATTCGAGGGAGCATGACATGGAATATAACGTTTATTAAAAAATTTAGGCTAGGCGTAGTGTAGAATATAGTATTTTCAATGTGCATATAGTGAGTGTGAGTGAAAAAAGTTGATTCAAGCAAGTATGACATGGAATATATGATTTTTTTTTAATTTAGGCTAGGCGTAATGTAGAATAAAGTATATTCAAAGTGTATATAGTGAGTGTGAGTGAAAAAAGTTAATTCAAGCAAGTATGACACGTAATATATGTTTTTTTTTAATTTAGGCTAGGCGTAATGTAGAATAAAGTATTTTCAATATATATAGTGAGTATGAGTGAAAAAAGTTGATTCGAGTGAGCATGACATGGAATATAATGTTTTTTTTGTGATAAAGTTGATTCAAGCAAGTATGAAATGTAATATATGTTTTTTTAAATTTAGGCTTGCGTAATGTAGAATAAAGTATTTTCAATGTGCATATAGTGAGTGTGAGTGAAAAAAGTTGATTCAAGCAAGTATGACATGGAATATATGATTTTTTTTTAGACTTAGGCTAGGCGTAATGTAGAATAAAGTATATTCAAAGTGTATATAGTGAGTGTGAGTGAAAAAAGTTGATTCAAGCAAGTATGACACGTAATATATGTTTTTTTTTAATTTAGGCTAGGCGTAATGTAGAATAAAGTATTTTCAATATATATAGTGAGTATGAGTGAAAAAAGTTGATTCGAGTGAGCATGACATGGAATATAATGTTTTTTTTGTGATAAAGTTGATTCAAGCAAGTATGAAATGTAATATATGTTTTTTTAAATTTAGGCTTGCGTAATGTAGAATAAAGTATTTTCAATATATATAGTGAGTATGAGTGAAAAAAGTTGATTCGAGGGAGGATGACATGTAATATAAGGTTTTTAGTGAAAAAAGTTGATTCAAGCAAGTATGACACGTAATATATGTTTTTTATTTAATATAGGCTAGGCGTAATGTAGAATAAAGTATTTCCAAAATATATATAGTGAGTATGAGTGAAAAAAGTTGATTCGAGGGAGGATGACACGTAATATAACGTATTTAAAAAATTTAGGCTAGGCGTAGTGTAGAATATAGTATATTCAATGTGTATATAGTGAGTGTGAGTGAAAAAAGTTGATTCAAGCAAGTATGACACGTAATATATGTTTTTTTTTCATTTAGGAAGGCGTAATGTAGAATAAAGTATATTCAAAATATATAGTGAGTGTGAGTGAAAAAAGTTAATTCGAGAGAGTATGACATGTAATATAAGATTTTTTGTGAAAAAAGTAGATTCAAGCAAGTATGACACGTAATATATGTTTTTTTTTTAATTTAGGCTAGGCGAAATGTAGAATAAAGTATTTTCAATATATATAGTGAGTATGAGTGAAAAAAGTTGATTCGAGGGAGCATGACATGGAATATAACGTTTATTAAAAAATTTAGGCTAGGCGTAGTGTAGAATATAGTATTTTCAATGTGCATATAGTGAGTGTGAGTGAAAAAAGTTGATTCAAGCAAGTATGACATGGAATATATGATTTTTTTTTAATTTAGGCTAGGCGTAATGTAGAATAAAGTATATTCAAAGTGTATATAGTGAGTGTGAGTGAAAAAAGTTAATTCAAGCAAGTATGACACGTAATATATGTTTTTTTTTAATTTAGGCTAGGCGTAATGTAGAATAAAGTATTTTCAATATATATAGTGAGTATGAGTGAAAAAAGTTGATTCGAGTGAGCATGACATGGAATATAATGTTTTTTTTGTGATAAAGTTGATTCAAGCAAGTATGAAATGTAATATATGTTTTTTTAAATTTAGGCTTGCGTAATGTAGAATAAAGTATTTTCAATGTGCATATAGTGAGTGTGAGTGAAAAAAGTTGATTCAAGCAAGTATGACATGGAATATATGATTTTTTTTTAGACTTAGGCTAGGCGTAATGTAGAATAAAGTATATTCAAAGTGTATATAGTGAGTGTGAGTGAAACAAGTTGATTCAAGCAAGTATGACACGTAATATATGTTTTTTTTAATAATATAGTATATTCAATGTGTATATAGTGAGTGTGAGTGAAAAAAGTTGATTCAAGCAAGTATGACACGTAATATATGTTTTTTTTTTTAATTTAGGCTAGGCGAAATGTAGAATAAAGTATTTTCAATATATATAGTGAGTATGAGTGAAAAAAGTTGATTCGAGGGAGCATGACATGGAATATAACGTTTATTAAAAAATTTAGGCTAGGCGTAGTGTAGAATATAGTATTTTCAATGTGCATATAGTGAGTGTGAGTGAAAAAAGTTGATTCAAGCAAGTATGACACGTAATATATGTTTTTTTTAAACTTAGGCTAGGCGTAATGTAGAATAAAGTATATTCAAAGTGTATATAGTGAGTGTGAGTGAAAAAAGTTGATTCAAGCAAGTATGACACGTAATATATGTTTTTTTTTAATTTAGGCTAGGCGTAATGTAGAATAAAGTATTTTCAAAATATATATAGTGAGTATGAGTGAAAAAAGTTGATTCGAGGGAGGATGACATGTAATATAAGGTTTTTAGTGAAAAAAGTTGATTCAAGCAAGTATGACACGTAATATATGTTTTTTTTTTTAATATAGGCTAGGCGTAATGTAGAATAAAGTATTTTCAATATATATATATATATATATATATATATATATATATATATATATATAGTGAGTATGAGTGAAAAAAGTTGATTCGAGTGTGTATGACATGTAATATAAGGTTTTTAGTGAAAAAAGTTGATTCAAGCAAGTATGACACGTAATATATGTTTTTTTTAATTTAGGCTATGCCTAATGTAGAATAAAGTATTTTCAATATATATAATGAGTATGAGTGAAAAAAGTTGATTCGAGGGAGCATGACTTGGAATATATGTTTTTTTTTTTATTTAGGTTAGGCGTAATGTAGAATAAAGTATATTCAAAATATATAGTGAGTGTGAGTGAAAAAAGTTAATTCGAGAGAGTATGACATGTAATATAAGATTTTTTGTGAAAAAAGTAGATTCAAGCAAGTATGACATGGAATATATGATTTTTTTTTAATTTAGGCTAGGCGTAATGTAGAATAAAGTATATTCAAAGTGTATATAGTGAGTGTGAGTGAAAAAAGTTGATTCAAGCAAGTATGACACGTAATATATGTTTTTTTTTAATTTAGGCTAGGCGTAATGTAGAATAAAGTATTTTCAATATATATAGTGAGTATGAGTGAAAAAAGTTGATTCGAGGGAGGATGACATGTAATATAAGGTTTTTAGTGAAAAAAATTGATTCAAGCAAGTATGACATGTAATATATGTTTTTTTTTTAATATAGGCTAGGCGTAATGTAGAATAAAGTATATTCAATGTCTATACAGTGAGTGTGAGTGAAAAAAGTTGATTCAAGCAAGTATGACATGTAATATATGGATTTTTTTGTGATAAAGTTGATTCAAGCAAGTATGACATGTAATATAAGGTTTTTTAAAAAATTTAGGCTAGGCGTAATGTACAATATAGTATATTCAATATATATAGTGAGTATGAGTGAAAAAATTTGATTCGAGGGAGCATGACATGGAATATATGGTTTTTTTTAAACTTAGGCTAGGGGTAATGTAGAATAAAGTATATTCAAAATATATAGTGAGTGTGAGTGAAAAAAGTTAATTCGAGAGAGTATGACATGTAATATAAGATTTTTTGTGAAAAAAGTAGATTCAAGCAAGTATGACATGGAATATATGATTTTTTTTTAATTTAGGCTAGGCGTAATGTAGAATAAAGTATATTCAAAGTGTATATAGTGAGTGTGAGTGAAAAAAGTTGATTCAAGCAAGTATGACACGTAATATATGTTTTTTTTAATTTAGGCTAGGCGTAATGTAGAATAAAGTATTTTCAATATATATAGTGAGTATGAGTGAAAAAAGTTGATTCGAGGGAGGATGACATGTAATATAAGGTTTTTAGTGAAAAAATTGATTCAAGCAAGTATGACATGTAATATATGTTTTTTTTTTAATATAGGCTAGGCGTAATGTAGAATAAAGTATTTTCAAAATATATATAGTGAGTATGAGTGAAAAAAGTTGATTCGAGGGAGGATGACATGTAATATAAGGTTTTTAGTGAAAAAAGTTGATTCAAGCAAGTATGACACGTAATATATGTTTTTTTTTTAATATAGGCTAGGCGTAATGTAGAATAAAGTATTTCCAAAATATATATAGTGAGTATGAGTGAAAAAAGTTGATTCAAGCAAGTATGACACGTAATATAACGTATTTAAAAAATTTAGGCTAGGCGTAGTGTAGAATATAGTATATTCAATGTGTATATAGTGAGTGTGAGTGAAAAAAGTTGATTCAAGCAAGTATGACACGTAATATATGTTTTTTTTTCATTTAGGATAGGCGTAATGTAGAATAAAGTATATTCAAAATATATAGTGAGTGTGAATGAAAAAAGTTAATTCGAGAGAATATGACATGTAATATAAGATTTTTTGTGAAAAAAGTAGATTCAAGCAAGTATGACACGTAATATATGTTTTTTTTTTAATTTAGGCTAGGCGTAATGTAGAATAAAGTATTTTCAATATATATAGTGAGTATGAGTGAAAAAAGTTGATTCGAGGGAGCATGACATGGAATATAAGGTTTTTTAAAAAATTTAGGCTAGGCGTAATGTACAATATAGTATATTCAATATATATAGTGAGTTTGGGTAAAAAAAGTTGATTCAAGCAAGTATGACACGTAATATGTTTTTTTTTTAATATAGGCTAGGCGTAATGTAGAATAAAGTATTTCCAAAATATATATAAAGAGTATGAGTGAAAAAAGTTGATTCAAGCAAGTATGACACGTAATATAACGATTATTAAAAAATTTAGGCTAGGCGTAGTGTAGAATATAGTATTTTCAATGTGCATATAGTGAGTGTGAGTGAAAAAAGTTTATTCAAGCAAGTATGACACGTAATATATGTTTTTTTTTTAATTTAGGCTAGGCGTAATGTAGAATAAAGTATTTTCAAAATATATATAGTGAGTATGAGTGAAAAAAGTTGATTCGAGGGAGGATGACATGTAAAATAAGGTTTTTAGTGAAAAAAGTTGATTCAAGCAAGTATGACACGTAATATATGTTTTTTTTTTAATATAGGCTAGGCGTAATGTAGAATAAAGTATTTTCAAAATATATATAGTGAGTATGAGTGAAAAAAGTTGATTCGAGGGAGGATGACATGTAATATAAGGTTTTTAGTGAAAAAAGTTGATTCAAGCAAGTATGACACGTAATATATGTTTTTTTTTTAATATAGGCTAGGCGTAATGTAGAATAAAGTATTTCCAAAATATATATAGTGAGTATGAGTGAAAAAAGTTGATTCAAGCAAGTATGACACGTAATATAACGTATTTAAAAAATTTAGGCTAGGCGTAGTGTAGAATATAGTATATTCAATGTGTATATAGTGAGTGTGAGTGAAAAAAGTTGATTCAAGCAAGTATGACACGTAATATATGTTTTTTTTTCATTTAGGATAGGCGTAATGTAGAATAAAGTATATTCAAAATATATAGTGAGTGTGAGTGAAAAAAGTTAATTCGAGAGAGTATGACATGTAATATAAGATTTTTTGTGAAAAAAGTAGATTCAAGCAAGTATGACACGTAATATATGTTTTTTTTTAATTTAGGCTAGGCGTAATGTAGAATAAAGTATTTCCAAAATATATATAGTGAGTATGAGTGAAAAAAGTTGATTCAAGCAAGTATGACACGTAATATAACGTTTATTAAAAAATTTAGGCTAGGCGTAGTGTAGAATATAGTATTTTCAATGTGCATATAGTGAGTGTGAGTGAAAAAAGTTGATTCAAGCAAGTATGACACGTAATATATGTTTTTTTTTTAATTTAGGCTATGCCTACTGTAGAATAAAGTATTTTCAATATATATAATGAGTATGAGTGAAAAAAGTTGATTCGAGGGAGCATGACTTGGAATATATGTTTTTTTTTTATTTAGGCTAGGCGTAATGTAGAATAAAGTATATTCAATGTCTATACAGTGAGTGTGAGTGAAAAAAGTTGATTCAAGCAAGTATGACATGTAATATATGGATTTTTTTGTGATAAAGTTGATTCAAGCAAGTATGACATGTAATATAAGGTTTTTTAAAAAATTTAGGCTAGGCGTAATGTACACTATAGTATATTCAATATATATAGTGAGTATGAGTGAAAAAATTTGATTCGAGGGAGCATGACATGGAATATATGGTTTTTTTTAAACTTAGGCTAGGCGTAATGTAGAATAAAGTATATTCAAAATATATAGTGAGTGTGAGTGAAAAAAGTTAATTCGAGAGAGTATGACATGTAATATATGTTTTTTTAAATTTAGGCTAGGCGTAATGTAGAATAAAGTATTTTCAATGTGCATATAGTGAGTGTGAGTGAAAAAAGTTGATTCAAGCAAGTATGACATGGAATATATGATTTTTCTTTAATTTAGGCTAGGCGTAATGTAGAATAAAGTATATTCAAAGTGTATATAGTGAGTGTGAGTGAAAAAAGTTAATTCAAGCAAGTATGACACGTAATATATGTTTTTTTTCATTTAGGCTAGGCGTAATGTAGAATAAAGTATTTTCAATATATATAGTGAGTATGAGTGAAAAAAGTTGATTCGAGGGAGGATGACATGTAATATAAGGTTTTTAGTGAAAAAAATTGATTCAAGCAAGTATGACACGTAATATGTTTTTTTTTTTTTAATATAGGCTAGGCGTAACGTAGAATAAAGTATTTTCAATATATATAGTGAGTTTGGGTAAAAAAAGTTGATTCAAGCAAGTATGACATGTAATATAAGGTTTTTAGTGAAAAAAGTTGATTCAAGCAAGTATGACACGTAATATGTTTTTTTTTTAATATAGGCTAGGCGTAATGTAGAATAAAGTATTTTCAATATATATATATATAGTGAGTATGAGTGAAAAAAGTTGATTCGAGTGTGTATGACATGTAATATAAGGTTTTTAGTGAAAAAAGTTGATTCAAGCAAGTATGACACGTAATATATGTTTTTTTTTTAATATAGGCTAGGCGTAATGTAGAATAAAGTATTTCCAAAATATATATAGTGAGTATGAGTGAAAAAAGTTGATTCAAGCAAGTATGACACGTAATATAACGTATTTAAAAATTTAGGCTAGGCGTAGTGTAGAATATAGTATATTCAATGTGTATATAGTGAGTGTGAGTGAAAAAAGTTGATTCAAGCAAGTATGACACGTAATATATGTTTTTTTTTTCATTTAGGATAGGCGTAATGTAGAATAAAGTATATTCAAAATATATAGTGAGTGTGAGTGAAAAAAGTAATTCGAGAGAGTATGACATGTAATATAAGATTTTTTGTGAAAAAAGTAGATTCAAGCAAGTATGACACGTAATATATGTTTTTTTTTAATTTAGGCTAGGCGTAATGTAGAATAAAGTATTTCCAAAATATATATAGTGAGTATGAGTGAAAAAAGTTGATTCAAGCAAGTATGACACGTAATATAACGTTTATTAAAAAATTTAGGCTAGGCGTAGTGTAGAATATAGTATTTTCAATGTGCATATAGTGAGTGTGAGTGAAAAAAGTTGATTCAAGCAAGTATGACACGTAATATATGTTTTTTTTTTAATTTAGGCTATGCCTACTGTAGAATAAAGTATTTTCAATATATATAATGAGTATGAGTGAAAAAAGTTGATTCGAGGGAGCATGACTTGGAATATATGTTTTTTTTTTATTTAGGCTAGGCGTAATGTAGAATAAAGTATATTCAATGTCTATACTGGCGAGCAGCAAGCCATCAAGACAATGGCTGGCGTTTTTTTATTTAGGTTGAAGTATCGGTGAATAAAGTATTTTCAATACATATAGTGAGTATGAGGAAAAAGTTGATCTCGAGGGAGGATGACATGTAATATAAGGTTTTAGTGAAAAAAATCGACCAAAGCGCTACGCAATATATGTTTTTTTTTTAATATAGGCTAGGCGTAAAATTGATTCAAGCAAGTATGACACGCACATATGTTTTTTTTAATATATTAGGCGTAATGTAGAATAAAAGCATTTTCAAAATACATGGCATCATAGGAGGAAAAGTTGGATTCGAGGGAGGATGACTTGAATATATGTTTTTTTTATTTAGGCTAGGCGTAATGCAGAATAAAAGTATTAAAAGCCCTACGAAAGGAGGATGATAGAGTTGATTCAAGCAAGTATGACATGTAATATAAGGTTTTTAGTGAAAAAGTTGATTCAAGCAAGTATGACACGTAATATATGTTTTTTCTAAATTTAGGCTATGCCTACTGTAGAATAAAGTATTTTCATATATATAATGAGTATGAGTGAAAAAGTTGATTCGAGGGAGCATGACTTGGAATATATGTTTTTTTTTTATTTAGGCTAGGCGTAATGTAGAATAAAGTATATTCAATGTCTATACAGTGAGTGTGAGTGAAAAAAGTTGATTCAAGCAAGTATGACACGTAATATATGTTTTTTTTTTAATTTAGGCTAGGCGTAATGTAGAATAAAGTATTTTCAATATATATAGTGAGTATGAGTGAAAAAAGTTAATTCGAGAGAGTATGACATGTAATATAAGATTTTTTGTGAAAAAAGTAGATTCAAGCAAGTATGACACGTAATATATGTTTTTTTTTTATTTAGGCTAGGCGTAATGTAGAATAAAGTATTTTCAATATATATAGTGAGTATGAGTGAAAAAGTTGATTCGAGGGAGCATGACATGGAATATAAGGTTTTTTAAAAAATTTAGGCTAGGCGTAATGTACACTATAGTATATTCAATATATATAGTGAGTATGAGTGAAAAAAGTTGATTCGAGGGAGGATGACATGTAATATAAGGTTTTTAGTGAAAAAAATTGATTCAAGCAAGTATGACACGTAATATATGTTTTTTTTTTTAATATAGGCTAGGCGTAATGTAGAATAAAGTATTTTCAAAATATATATAGTGAGTATGAGTGAAAAAAGTTGATTCGAGGGAGGATGACATGTAATATAAGGTTTTTAGTGAAAAAAGTTGATTCAAGCAAGTATGACACGTAATATATGTTTTTTTTTTAATTTAGGCTAGGCGTAATGTAGAATAAAGTATTTTCAATATATATAGAGAGTATGAGTGAAAAATGTTGATTCGAGGGAGGATGACATGTAATATAAGGTTTTTAGTGAAATAAGTTGATTCAAGCAAGTATGACACGTAATATATGTTTTTTTTCATTTAGGCTAGGCGTAATGTAGAATAAAGTATTTTCAATATATATAGTGAGTATGAGTGAAAAAAGTTGATTCGAGGGAGGATGACATGTAATATAAGGTTTTTAGTGAAAAAAATTGATTCAAGCAAGTATGACACGTAATATATGTTTTTTTTTTTAATATAGGCTAGGCGTAATGTAGAATAAAGTATTTTCAAAATATATATAGTGAGTATGAGTGAAAAAAGTTGATTCGAGGGAGGATGACATGTAATATAAGGTTTTTAGTGAAAAAAGTTGATTCAAGCAAGTATGGCACGTAATATAACGTATTTAAAAAATTTAGACTAGGCGTAGTGTAGAATATAGTATATTCAATGTGTATATAGTGAGTGTGAGTGAAAAAAGTTGATTCAAGCAAGTATGACACGTAATATATGTTTTTTTTTTCATTTAGGCTAGGCGTAATGTACAATATAGTATATTCAATATATATAGTGAGTATGAGTGAAAAAAGTTGATTCGAGGGAGGATGACATGTAATATAAGGTTTTTAGTGAAATAAGTTGATTCAAGCAAGTATGACACGTAATATATGTTTTTTTTTCATTTAGGCTAGGCGTAATGTAGAATAAAGTATTTTCAATATATATAGAGAGTATGAGTGAAAAATGTTGATTCGAGGGAGGATGACATGTAATATAAGGTTTTTAGTGAAATAAGTTGATTCAAGCAAGTATGACACGTAATATATGTTTTTTTTTTTAATATAGGCTAGGCGTAATGTAGAATAAAGTATTTTCAAAATATATATAGTGAGTATGAGTGAAAAAAGTTGATTCGAGGGAGGATGACATGTAATATAAGGTTTTTAGTGAAAAAAGTTGATTCAAGCAAGTATGGCACGTAATATAACGTATTTAAAAAATTTAGACTAGGCGTAGTGTAGAATATAGTATATTCAATGTGTATATAGTGAGTGTGAGTGAAAAAAGTTGATTCAAGCAAGTATGACACGTAATATATGTTTTTTTTTAATTTAGGCTATGCCTACTGTAGAATAAAGTATTTTCAATATATATAATGAGTATGAGTGAAAAAAGTTGATTCGAGGGAGCATGACTTGGAATATATGTTTTTTTTTTATTTAGGCTAGGCGTAATGTAGAATAAAGTATATTCAATGTCTATACAGTGAGTGTGAGTGAAAAAAGTTGATTCAAGCAAGTATGACACGTAATATATGTTTTTTTTAATTTAGGCTAGGCGTAATGTAGAATAAAGTATTTTCAATATATATAGTGAGTATGAGTGAAAAAAGTTAATTCGAGAGAGTATGACATGTAATATAAGATTTTTTGTGAAAAAAGTAGATTCAAGCAAGTATGACACGTAATATATGTTTTTTTTTTAATTTAGGCTAGGCGTAATGTAGAATAAAGTATTTTCAATATATATAGTGAGTATGAGTGAAAAAAGTTGATTCCAGGGAGCATGACATGGAATATAAGGTTTTTTAAAAAATTTAGGCTAGGCGTAATGTACACTATAGTATATTCAATATATATAGTGAGTATGAGTGAAAAAAGTTGATTCGAGGGAGGATGACATGTAATATAAGGTTTTTAGTGAAAAAAATTGATTCAAGCAAGTATGACACGTAATATATGTTTTTTTTTTTTTAATATAGGCTAGGCGTAATGTAGAATAAAGTATTTTCAAAATATATATAGTGAGTATGAGTGAAAAAAGTTGATTCGAGGGAGGATGACATGTAATATAAGGTTTTTAGTGAAAAAAGTTGATTCAAGCAAGTATGACACGTAATATATGTTTTTTTTTTAATTTAGGCTAGGCGTAATGTAGAATAAAGTATTTTCAATATATATAGAGAGTATGAGTGAAAAATGTTGATTCGAGGGAGGATGACATGTAATATAAGGTTTTTAGTGAAATAAGTTGATTCAAGCAAGTATGACACGTAATATATGTTTTTTTTTCATTTAGGCTAGGCGTAATGTAGAATAAAGTATTTTCAATATATATAGTGAGTATGAGTGAAAAAAGTTGATTCGAGGGAGGATGACATGTAATATAAGGTTTTTAGTGAAAAAAATTGATTCAAGCAAGTATGACACGTAATATATGTTTTTTTTTTTAATATAGGCTAGGCGTAATGTAGAATAAAGTATTTTCAAAATATATATAGTGAGTATGAGTGAAAAAAGTTGATTCGAGGGAGGATGACATGTAATATAAGGTTTTTAGTGAAAAAAGTTGATTCAAGCAAGTATGGCACGTAATATAACGTATTTAAAAAATTTAGGCTAGGCGTAGTGTAGAATATAGTATATTCAATGTGTATATAGTGAGTGTGAGTGAAAAAAGTTGATTCAAGCAAGTATGACACGTAATATATGTTTTTTTTTCATTTAGGCTAGGCGTAATGTACAATATAGTATATTCAATATATATAGTGAGTATGAGTGAAAAAATTTGATTCGAGGGAGCATGACATGGAATATATGGTTTTTTTTAAACTTAGGCTAGGCGTAATGTAGAATAAAGTATATTCAAAATATATAGTGAGTGTGAGTGAAAAAAGTTAATTCGAGAGAGTATGACATGTAATATAAGATTTTTTGTGAAAAAAATTGATTCAAGCAAGTATGACACGTAATATATGTTTTTTTTTTAATATAGGCTAGGCGTAATGTAGAATAAAGTATTTTCAATATATATATATATAGTGAGTATGAGTGAAAAAAGTTGATTCGAGTGTGTATGACATGTAATATAATGGTTTTTTTTTGTGATAGAGTTGATTCAAGCAAGTATGACATGTAATATAAGGTTTTTAGTGAAAAAAGTTGATTCAAGCAAGTATGACACGTAATATATGTTTTTTTTTAATTTAGGCTATGCCTACTGTAGAATAAAGTATTTTCAATATATATAATGAGTATGAGTGAAAAAAGTTGATTCGAGGGAGCATGACTTGGAATATATGTTTTTTTTTTATTTAGGCTAGGCGTAATGTAGAATAAAGTATTTTCAATATATATAGTGAGTATGAGTGAAAAAAGTTGATTCGAGGGAGGATGACATGTAATATAAGGTTTTTAGTGAAAAAAATTGATTCAAGCAAGTATGACACGTAATATATGTTTTTTTTTAATTTAGGCTAGGCGTAATGTAGAATAAAGTATTTTCAATATATATAGTGAGTATGAGTGAAAAAAGTTAATTCAAGCAAGTATGACACGTAATATATGTTTTTTTTAATTTAGGCTAGGCGTAATGTAGAATAAAGTATTTTCAATATATATAGTGAGTATGAGTGAAAAAAGTTGATTCGAGGGAGGATGACATGTAATATAAGGTTTTTAGTGAAAAAAGTTGATTCAAGCAAGTATGACACGTAATATATGTTTTTTTTTAATTTAGGCTAGGCGTAATGTAGAATAAAGTATTTTCAATATATATAGTGAGTATGAGTGAAAAAAGTTAATTCGAGAGAGTATGACATATAATATAAGATTTTTTGTGAAAAAAGTAGATTCAAGCAAGTATGACACGTAATATATGTTTTTTTTTTAATTTAGGCTAGGCGTAATGTAGAATAAAGTATTTTCAATATATATAGTGAGTATGAGTGAAAAAAGTTGATTCGAGGGAGCATGACATGGAATATAAGGTTTTTTAAAAAATTTAGGCTAGGCGTAATGTACAATATAGTATATTCAATATATATAGTGAGTATGAGTGAAGAAAGTTGATTCAAGCAAGTAAGACATGTAATATAAGGTTTTTTTTTTAATTTAGGTTAGGCGTAATGTAGAATATACTATATTCAATATATATAGTGAGTGTGAATGTAAAAAGTTGATTCAAGCAAGTATGACAAGTAATATATGTTTTTTTTCATTTAGGCTAGGCGTAATGTAGAATAAAGTATTTTCAATATATATAGTGAGTATGAGTGAAAAAAGTTGATTCGAGGGAGGATGACATGTAATATAAGGTTTTTAGTGAAAAAAATTGATTCAAGCAAGTATGACACGTAATATATGTTTTTTTTTTAATATAGGCTAGGCGTAATGTAGAATAAAGTATTTTCAAAATATATATAGTGAGTATGAGTGAAAAAAGTTGATTCGAGGGAGGATGACATGTAATATAAGGTTTTTAGTGAAAAAAGTTGATTCAAGCAGTATGACATGTAATATAAGGTTTTGTTTTATTTTATGCAAGGCGTAATGTAGAATAAAGTATTTTCAATATATATAGTGAGTATGAGTGAAAAAAGTTGATTCCAGGGAGCATGACATGGAATATAAGGTTTTTTAAAAAATTTAGGCTAGGCGTAATGTACACTATAGTATATTCAATATATATAGTGAGTATGAGTGAAAAAAGTTGATTCGAGGGAGGATGACATGTAATATAAGGTTTTTAGTGAAAAAAATTGATTCAAGCAAGTATGACACGTAATATATGTTTTTTTTTTTTTAATATAGGCTAGGCGTAATGTAGAATAAAGTATTTTCAAAATATATATAGTGAGTATGAGTGAAAAAAGTTGATTCGAGGGAGGATGACATGTAATATAAGGTTTTTAGTGAAAAAAGTTGATTCAAGCAAGTATGACACGTAATATATGTTTTTTTTTTAATTTAGGCTAGGCGTAATGTAGAATAAAGTATTTTCAATATATATAGAGAGTATGAGTGAAAAATGTTGATTCGAGGGAGGATGACATGTAATATAAGGTTTTTAGTGAAATAAGTTGATTCAAGCAAGTATGACACGTAATATATGTTTTTTTTTCATTTAGGCTAGGCGTAATGTAGAATAAAGTATTTTCAATATATATAGTGAGTATGAGTGAAAAAAGTTGATTCGAGGGAGGATGACATGTAATATAAGGTTTTTAGTGAAAAAAATTGATTCAAGCAAGTATGACACGTAATATATGTTTTTTTTTTTAATATAGGCTAGGCGTAATGTAGAATAAAGTATTTTCAAAATATATATAGTGAGTATGAGTGAAAAAAGTTGATTCGAGGGAGGATGACATGTAATATAAGGTTTTTAGTGAAAAAAGTTGATTCAAGCAAGTATGGCACGTAATATAACGTATTTAAAAAATTTAGACTAGGCGTAGTGTAGAATATAGTATATTCAATGTGTATATAGTGAGTGTGAGTGAAAAAAGTTGATTCAAGCAAGTATGACACGTAATATATGTTTTTTTTTTCATTTAGGGTAGGCGTAATGTACAATATAGTATATTCAATATATATAGTGAGTATGAGTGAAAAAATTTGATTCGAGGGAGCATGACATGGAATATATGGTTTTTTTAAACTTAGGCTAGGCGTAATGTAGAATAAAGTATATTCAAAATATATAGTGAGTGTGAGTGAAAAAAGTTAATTCGAGAGAGTATGACATGTAATATAAGATTTTTTGTGAAAAAAATTGATTCAAGCAAGTATGACACGTAATATATGTTTTTTTTTTAATATAGGCTAGGCGTAATGTAGAATAAAGTATTTTCAATATATATATATATATATATATATATATATATATATATATATAGTGAGTATGAGTGAAAAAAGTTGATTCGAGTGTGTATGACATGTAATATAATGGTTTTTTTTTGTGATAGAGTTGATTCAAGCAAGTATGACATGTAATATAAGGTTTTTAGTGAAAAAAGTTGATTCAAGCAAGTATGACACGTAATATATGTTTTTTTTAAATTTAGGCTATGCCTACTGTAGAATAAAGTATTTTCAATATATATAATGAGTATGAGTGAAAAAAGTTGATTCGAGGGAGCATGACTTGGAATATATGTTTTTTTTTTATTTAGGCTAGGCGTAATGTAGAATAAAGTATTTTCAATATATATAGTGAGTATGAGTGAAAAAAGTTGATTCGAGGGAGGATGACATGTAATATAAGGTTTTTAGTGAAAAAAATTGATTCAAGCAAGTATGACACGTAATATATGTTTTTTTTTAATTTAGGCTAGGCGTAATGTAGAATAAAGTATTTTCAATATATATAGTGAGTATGAGTGAAAAAAGTTAATTCAAGCAAGTATGACACGTAATATATGTTTTTTTTAATTTAGGCTAGGCGTAATGTAGAATAAAGTATTTTCAATATATATAGTGAGTATGAGTGAAAAAAGTTGATTCGAGGGAGGATGACATGTAATATAAGGTTTTTAGTGAAAAAAATTGATTCAAGCAAGTATGACACGTAATATATGTTTTTTTTTAATTTAGGCTAGGCGTAATGTAGAATAAAGTATTTTCAATATATATAGTGAGTATGAGTGAAAAAAGTTAATTCGAGAGAGTATGACATGTAATATAAGATTTTTTGTGAAAAAAGTAGATTCAAGCAAGTATAACACGTAATATATGTTTTTTTTTTAATTTAGGCTAGGCGTAATGTAGAATAAAGTATTTTCAATATATATAGTGAGTATGAGTGAAAAAAGTTGATTCGAGGGAGCATGACATGGAATATAAGGTTTTTTAAAAAATTTAGGCTAGGCGTAATGTACAATATAGTATATTCAATATATATAGTGAGTATGAGTGAAGAAAGTTGATTCAAGCAAGTAAGACATGTAATATAAGGTTTTTTTTTAATTTAGGTTAGGCGTAATGTAGAATATACTATATTCAATATATATAGTGAGTGTGAATGTAAAAAGTTGATTCAAGCAAGTATGACAAGTAATATATGTTTTTTTTCATTTAGGCTAGGCGTAATGTAGAATAAAGTATTTTCAATATATATAGTGAGTATGAGTGAAAAAAGTTGATTCGAGGGAGGATGACATGTAATATAAGGTTTTTAGTGAAAAAAATTGATTCAAGCAAGTATGACACGTAATATATGTTTTTTTTTTAATATAGGCTAGGCGTAATGTAGAATAAAGTATTTTCAAAATATATATAGTGAGTATGAGTGAAAAAAGTTGATTCGAGGGAGGATGACATGTAATATAAGGTTTTTAGTGAAAAAAGTTGATTCAAGCAGTATGACATGTAATATAAGGTTTTGTTTTATTTTATGCAAGGCGTAATGTAGAATAAAGTATATTCTATATACAGGGTGAGTCATTTTAATCTTTAATCTCAATTATCTCGTTGGCAAAGCATGCCAGCGAAAAAAGTTTCGGGTAAAAGTTTTAGGATTTTTCCCTGGCTATCTGATGATGACCTCGACAATGTCATTTAGCATGACCTTCAAGGTCATTTGAAGGTCAAGTCGATTTTTTCAAATAGAAACCCCTACTTTTGGCACCAGAAATGGAAAGAGCGGGAAATTTTACGTTCGAACATGTGATTTTGGAAAAAAATCATCTTTTGTGCGGAAATTACCTTTGACATCAGCCGAACCCAGGATGCACCATCGAGGAGGTTGTCAAAAGGATTTAGCATCCCATTTTTTGTCTTATTTTTTTTTATTTTTTTTTTATTTGTTTTTTTTTTTGTTTTTTCCCTTTTTGTTATTTTTTTGGTATTATTATGGAATGTTAACTGGAGTTAACCATTGATTAATTGTTCAAAATTACCGCCGTTTTGTTGTATGCAAAGATCAAGTCGAGCTCTGAATTGTCTTATGGTTCTAAGTAGAACATCTCGAGGGATTGCTGCACAAGCTGTACGAATGCGTTCGATCATATTATCTCGCGTTGTTGGCCGTTGAGCATAAACAACATTCTTAAGATATCCCCATAAGTAAAAATCGGGAGGGGTTAAATCAGGTGAACGAGGGGGCCAGGCAACTGGGCCACCTCGCCCAATCCACCTGCCATTGTAGCGGGTGTTTAAATAATCACGAACAATGCGTGCATAATGTGGTGGTGCTCCATCTAATTGGATCCACATTCTTAGCCTTGTGGCTAGGTCTACATTTTCTAGTAATTCAGGTAAAATGTCTCGAAGTAATCTCAAAAAGTTTACCCCATTCACGTTCTCTTCAAAGAAATAAGGACCAATCAAATAGCCATTGATGATTCCACAACAGACCATAACACTCCAGCGGTGTTGATTGTATATGGGCCTGAACCAATGAGGATTTTCATCTGACCAATAATAGCAATTATGTCTATTCAATTCTCCAGTGTTTCTGAATGTTGATTCATCTGAAAAAGAACGTGCCTGAAAAAGTCTTGATCTTGTTGAATCATTCGTATTGCCCATCGACAAAAACATACTCGCAAAATCATATCATTTGGAGTTAACTGTTGTGTTAATGTTATGTGATAAGGATGATATCTTCTCGCTCTCAATATTCGGGATGCTGTTGATTGAGGTATACCTATTTCTCTTTCTATTTGTCGAGTACTAATGTGAGGATCAAGATGAATAATCGCTAGAATGGTAATAACACGAGGATCGTTTTCGTCGTATTCATGATGACGGCGTTGACGAACAAAAGCAAATTTGTTACAGACCAGTAAACATGGAAACAGATTTTTTTCAATAATAATTATCGATTTACAAGAAGTAAAAAACACGATTAAGCTTTTCTGCACTAATTTGCTATCTACATAACTGTTAAGAGTAGTTCACTCTCAAAAATTGACACTAATACAAAATAATGGAATGACTTAACTACATCAAGAATTTTGAAAATTGACACTAATACAAAATAATGGAATGACTTTGAAAATTTTTGAAAACTGAAAAAATTACGAAAATTTTAGAAAATATTGAAAATGTCTGGAAATATTGAAAATTTTTTCATTTTTGAACGCATGTCACTCTCTTTTCATTTATGGGGCTAAAAGTAGGGGTTTCCATTTCAAAAAATCAACTTGACCTTCAAATGACCTTGAATATTCTGTTTAACGACAGGGTCAAGATGACCATTCGTCAGCCGGGGAGAAAACTGAAAACTTTTGTGGGTAACATTTTCTCCTTGAATGCATTCGAGTTCAGCTAACCAGTTGTACTGTTATCGGCATGACCAATGACCTTGACCATTGAATTCAAGATCAAGGCAAGGTCATATTCAAACGTAAAATTTCCCGCTCTTTCCATTTCTGGTGCCAAAAATAGGGGTTTCTATTTGAAAAAATCGACTTGACCTTCAAATGACCTTGAAGGTCACGCTCAATGACATTGTCAAGGTCATCATCAGATAGCCAGAGAAAAATCCTAAAAATTTTATCCGAAATTTTTTTCGCTGGCATGCTTTGCCAACGAGATAATTGAGATTAAAGATTAAAATGACTCACCCTGTATATAGTGAGTGTGACTAAAAAAAGTTGATTCAAGCAAGTAAGATATGTAATATATGTTTTTTTTTAATTTAGGCTAGGCGTAACGTAGAATAGAGTATATTCAATATATATAGTGAGTGTGAGTGAAGAAAGTTGATTCAAGCAAGTAAGACATGTAATATAAGGTTTTTTTTAATTTAGGCTAGGCGTAACGTAGAATAGAGTATATTCAATATATATAGTGAGTGTGAGTGAAGAAAGTTGATTCAAGCAAGTAAGACATGTAATATAAGGTTTTTTTTAATTTAGGTTAGGCGTAATGTAGAATATACTATATTCAATATATATAGTGAGTGTGAGTGAAGAAAGTTGACTCAAGCAAGTAAGACATGTAATATATGATTTTTTTTTAATTTAGGCTAGGCGTAACGTAGAATAAAGTATATTCAATATATATAGTGAGTGTGAGTGGAGAAAGTTGATTCAAGCAAGTAAGACATGTAATATATGGTTTTTTTTTAATTTAGGCTAGGCGTAATGTACAATATAGTATATTCAATATATATAGTGAGTGTGAGTGAAAAAAGTTAATTCGAGAGTATATGACATGTAATATAAGGTTTTATTTGTGATAAAGTTGATCCAAGCAAGTATGACATGTAATATAAGGTTTTTTAAAAAATTTAGGCCAGGCGTTTTGTAGAATATAGTATATTCAATGTGTATATAGTGAGTTTGAGTGAAAAAAGTTGATTCAAGTAAGTATGACATGTAATATAAGGTTTTTTTTTAATTTAGGCTAGGCGTAATGTACAATATAGTATATTCAATATATATATAGTTTGTGTGAGTGAAAAAAGTTAATTCGAGAGTCTATGACATGTAATATAAGGTTTTTTTTGAGATAATGTTGATTCAAGCAAGTATGACATGTAATATAAGGTTTTTTTTAATTTAGGTTAGGCGTAATGTAGAATATACTATATTCAATATATATAGTGAGTGTGAGTGTAAAAAGTTGATTCAAGCAAGTATGACAAGTAATATAAGGTTTTGTTTTATTTTATGCAAGGCGTAATGTAGAATAAAGTATATTCTATATATATAGTGAGTGTGAGTGAAGAAAGTTGACTCAAGCAAGTAAGACATGTAATATATGGTTTTTTTTTAATTTAGGCTAGGCGTAATGTACAATATAGTATATTCAATATATATATAGTGAGTGTGAGTGAAAAAAGTTAATTCGAGAGTGTATGACATGTAATATAAGGTTTTTTTTTAATTTAGGCTAGGCGTAATGTAGAATAAAGTATATTCAATATATATAGTGAGTATGAGTGAAGAAAGTTGATTCAAGCAAGTAAGACATGTAATATAAGGTTTTTTTTAATTTAGGTTAGGCGTAATGTAGAATATACTATATTCAATATATATAGTGAGTGTGAGTGAAGAAAGTTGACTCAAGCAAGTAAGACATGTAATATATGTTTTTTTTTTAATTTAGGCTAGGCGTAACGTAGAATATAGTATATTCAATATATATAGTGAGTGTGAGTGTAAAAAGTTGATTCAAGCAAGTAAGACATGTAATATAAGGTTTTTTTTAATTTAGGTTAGGCGTAATGTAGAATATAGTATATTCAATATATACAGTGAGTGAGAGTGAAAAAGGTGATTCAAGACAGTATGACATGTTATATATGTTTTTTTTTTTAATTTAGGCTAGGTGTAATGTACAATATAGTATATTCAATATATATATATAGTGAGTGTGAGTGAAAAAAGTTAATTCGAGAGTATATGACATGTAATATAAGGTTTTATTTGTGATAAAGATGATTCAAGCAAGTAGGACATGTTATATATGTTTTTTTTTTTAATTTAGGCTAGGCGTAACGTAGAATATAGTATATTCAATATATACAGTGAGTGAGAGTGAAAAAGGTGATTCAAGACAGTATGACATGTTATATATGTTTTTTTTTTTAATTTAGGCTAGGTGTAATGTACAATATAGTATATTCAATATATATATATAGTGAGTGTGAGTGAAAAAAGTTAATTCGAGAGTATATGACATGTAATATAAGGTTTTATTTGTGATAAAGATGATTCAAGCAAGTATGACATGTAATATAAGGTTTTTTAAAAAATTTAGGCCAAGCGTAGTGTAGAATATAGTATATTCAATGTGAATATAGTGAGTGTGAGAGAAAAAAGTAGATTCAAGCAAGTATGACAAGTAATATAAGGTTTTTTCTAATTTATGAAAGGCGTAATGTAGAATAAAGTATATTCAATGTGTATATAGTGAGTGTGAGTGAAAAAAGTTAATTTGAGAGTGTATGACATGTAATATAAGGTTTTTTTTTTGTGATAAAGTTGATTCAAGCAAGTATGACATGTAATATAAGGTTTTTTTTTTAATTTAGGTTAGGCGTAATGTAGAATATACAATATATATATTGAGTGTGAGTATTATTTTTTAATTTAGGCTAGGCGTAATGTAGAATATACTATATTCAATATATATAGTGAGTGTGAATGTAAAAAGTTGATTCAAGCAAGTATGACAAGTAATATAAGGTTTTGTTTTATTTTATGCAAGGCGTAATGTCGAATAAAGTATATTCAATATTTATATATAGTGAGTGTGAGTGAAAAAAGTTGATTCAAGCAAGTATGACATGTAATATTAGGTTTTTTTTTAATTTAGGCTAGGCGTAATGTAGAATAAAGTATATTCAATATATATAGTGAGTATGAGTGAAGAAAGTTGATTCAAGCAAGTAAGACATGTAATATAAGGTTTTTTTTTAATTTAGGTTAGGCGTAATGTAGAATATACTATATTCAATATATATAGTGAGTGTGAATGTAAAAAGTTGATTCAAGCAAGTATGACAAGTAATATAAGGTTTTGTTTTATTTTATGCAAGGCGTAATGTCGAATAAAGTATATTCAATATTTATATATAGTGAGTGTGAGTGAAAAAAGTTGATTCAAGCAAGTATGACATGTAATATTAGGTTTTTTTTTAATTTAGGCTAGGCGTAATGTAGAATAAAGTATATTCAATATCTATAGTGAGTATGAGTGAAGAAAGTTGATTCAAGCAAGTAAGACATGTAATATAAGGTTTTTTTTAATTTAGGTTAGGCGTAATGTAGAATATACTATATTCAATATATATAGTGAGTGTGAGTGTAAAAAGTTGATTCAAGCAAGTATGACAAGTAATATAAGGTTTTTTTTATTTTATGCAAGGCGTAATGTAGAATAAAGTATATTCTATATATATATATATATATAATATATATATATATATATATATATATATATATATATATATATATATATATATATATATATATATATATAGTGAGTGTGAGTGAAGAAAGTTGATTCAAGCAAGTAAGACATGTAATATATGTTTTTTTTTTTAGTTTAGGCTAGGTGTAATGTACAATATAGTATATTCAATATATATATATAGTGAGTGTGAGTGAAAAAAGTTAATTCGAGAGTATATGACATGTAATATAAGGTTTTATTTGTGATAAAGATGATTCAAGCAAGTAGGACATGTTATATATGTTTTTTTTTTTAATTTAGGTTAGGCGTAACGTAGAATATAGTATATTCAATATATACAGTGAGTGAGAGTGAAAAAGGTGATTCAAGACAGTATGACATGTTATATATGTTTTTTTTTTTAATTTAGGCTAGGTGTAATGTACAATATAGTATATTCAATATATATATATATAGTGAGTGTGAGTGAAAAAAGTTAATTCGAGAGTATATGACATGTAATATAAGGTTTTATTTGTGATAAAGATGATTCAAGCAAGTATGACATGTAATATAAGGTTTTTTAAAAAATTTAGGCCAAGCGTAGTGTAGAATATAGTATATTCAATGTGAATATAGTGAGTGTGAGAGAAAAAAGTAGATTCAAGCAAGTATGACAAGTAATATAAGGTTTTTTCTAATTTATGCAAGGCGTAATGTAGAATAAAGTATATTCAATGTGTATATAGTGAGTGTGAGTGAAAAAAGTTAATTTGAGAGTGTATGACATGTAATATAAGGTTTTTTTTTTTGTGATAAAGTTGATTCAAGCAAGTATGACATGTAATATAAGGTTTTTTTTTTAATTTAGGTTAGGCGTAATGTAGAATATACAATATATATATTGAGTGTGAGTATTATTTTTTAATTTAGGCTAGGCGGTAATGTAGAGTAAAGTATATTCAATATATATAGTGAGTATGAGTGAAGAAAGTTGATTCAAGCAAGTAAGACATGTAATATAAGGTTTTTTAATTTAGGTTAGGCGTAATGTAGAATATACTATATTCAATATATATAGTGAGTGTGAATGTAAAAAGTTGATTCAAGCAAGTATGACAAGTAATATAAGGTTTTGTTTTATTTTATGCAAGGCGTAATGTCGAATAAAGTATATTCAATATTTATATATAGTGAGTGTGAGTGAAAAAAGTTGATTCAAGCAAGTATGACATGTAATATTAGGTTTTTTTTTAATTTAGGCTAGGCGTAATGTAGAATAAAGTATATTCAATATCTATAGTGAGTATGAGTGAAGAAAGTTGATTCAAGCAAGTAAGACATGTAATATAAGGTTTTTTTTAATTTAGGTTAGGCGTAATGTAGAATATACTATGTTCAATATATATAGTGAGTGTGAGTGTAAAAAGTTGATTCAAGCAAGTATGACAAGTAATATAAGGTTTTTTTTTTATTTTATGCAAGGCGTAATGTAGAATAAAGTATATTCTATATATATAGTGAGTGTGAGTGAAGAAAGTTGATTCAAGCAAGTAAGACATGTAATATATGTTTTTTTTTTTTAATTTAGGCTAGGCGTAATGTACAATATAGTATATTCAATATATATATAGTGAGTGTGAGTGAAAAAAGTTAATTCGAGAGTATATGACATGTAATATAAGGTTTTATTTGTGATAAAGATGATTCAAGCAAGTATGACATGTAATATAAGGTTTTTTAAAAAATTTAGGCCAGGCGTAGTGTAGAATATAGTATATTCAATGTGAATATAGTGAGTGTGAGAGAAAAAAGTAGATTCAAGCAAGTATGACAAGTAATATAAGGTTTTTTCTAATTTATGCAAGGCGTAATGTAGAATAAAGTATATTCAATGTGTATATAGTGAGTGTGAGTGAAAAAAGTTAATTTGAGAGTGTATGACATGTAATATAAGGTTTTTTTTTGTGATAAAGTTGATTCAAGCAAGTATGACATGTAATATAAGGTTTTTTTTTTAATTTAGGTTAGGCGTAATGTAGAATATACAATATATATATTGAGTGTGAGTATTATTTTTTAATTTAGGCTAGGCGTAATGTAGAGTAAAGTATATTCAATATATATAGTGAGTATGAGTGAAGAAAGTTGATTCAAGCAAGTAAGACATGTAATATAAGGTTTTTTTTTAATTTAGGTTAGGCGTAATGTAGAATATACTATATTCAATATATATAGTGAGTGTGAGTGAAGAAAGTTGATTCAAGCAAGTAAGACATGTAATATATGTTTTTTTTTTAATTTAGGCTAGGCGTAACGTAGAATATAGTATATTCAATATATATATAGTGAGTGTGAGTGAAAAAAGTTAATTCGAGAGTATATGACATGTAATATAAGGTTTTATTTGTGATAAAGATGATTCAAGCAAGTAGGACATGTTATATATGTTTTTTTTTTTTAATTTAGGCTAGGCGTAACGTAGAATATAGTATATTCAATATATACAGTGAGTGAGAGTGAAAAAGGTGATTCAAGACAGTATGACATGTTATATATGTTTTTTTTTTAATTTAGGCTAGGTGTAATGTACAATATAGTATATTCAATATATATATAGTGAGTGTGAGTGAAAAAAGTTAATTCGAGAGTATATGACATGTAATATAAGGTTTTATTTGTGATAAAGATGATTCAAGCAAGTATGACATGTAATATAAGGTTTTTTAAAAAATTTAGGCCAGGCGTAGTGTAGAATATAGTATATTCAATGTGAATATAGTGAGTGTGAGAGAAAAAAGTAGATTCAAGCAAGTATGACAAGTAATATAAGGTTTTTTCTAATTTATGCAAGGCGTAATGTAGAATAAAGTATATTCAATGTGTATATAGTGAGTGTGAGTGAAAAAGTTAATTTGAGAGTGTATGACATGTAATATAAGGTTTTTTTTTTGTGATAAAGTTGATTCAAGCAAGTATGACATGTAATATAAGGTTTTTTTTTTAATTTAGGTTAGGCGTAATGTAGAATATACAATATATATATTGAGTGTGAGTATTATTTTTTAATTTAGGCTAGGCGTAATGTAGAGTAAAGTATATTCAATATATATAGTGAGTATGAGTGAA
This sequence comes from Nasonia vitripennis, assembly GCF_009193385.2. NCBI lineage: Eukaryota > Metazoa > Arthropoda > Insecta > Hymenoptera > Pteromalidae > Nasonia > Nasonia vitripennis. The sequence continues at coordinate 2,537,292 of NW_022279614.1, read as the reverse complement.
GAAAGTTGATTCAAGCAAGTAAGACATGTAATATAAGGTTTTTTTTTAATTTAGGTTAGGCGTAATGTAGAATATACTATATTCAATATATATAGTGAGTGTGAATGTAAAAAGTTGATTCAAGCAAGTATGACAAGTAATATAAGGTTTTGTTTTATTTTATGCAAGGCGTAATGTCGAATAAAGTATATTCAATATTTATATATAGTGAGTGTGAGTGAAAAAAGTTGATTCAAGCAAGTATGACATGTAATATTAGGTTTTTTTTTAATTTAGGCTAGGCGTAATGTAGAATAAAGTATATTCAATATCTATAGTGAGTATGAGTGAAGAAAGTTGATTCAAGCAAGTAAGACATGTAATATAAGGTTTTTTTTAATTTAGGTTAGGCGTAATGTAGAATATACTATATTCAATATATATAGTGAGTGTGAGTGTAAAAAGTTGATTCAAGCAAGTATGACAAGTAATATAAGGTTTTGTTTTATTTTATGCAAGGCGTAATGTAGAATAAAGTATATTCTATATATATAGTGAGTGTGAGTGAAGAAAGTTGATTCAAGCAAGTAAGACATGTAATATATGTTTTTTTTTTTAATTTAGGCTAGGCGTAACGTAGAATAAAGTATATTCAATATATATAGTGAGTGTGAGTGAAGAAAGTTGATTCAAGCAAGTAAGACATGTAATATATGGTTTTTTTTTAATTTAGGCTAGGCGTAATGTACAATATAGTATATTCAATGTGTATATAGTGAGTGTGAGTGAAAAAAGTTAATTCGAGAGTATATGACATGTAATATAAGGTTTTATTTGTGATAAAGATGATTCAAGCAAGTAGGACATGTTATATATGTTTTTTTTTTTAATTTAGGTTAGGCGTAACGTAGAATATAGTATATTCAATATATACAGTGAGTGAGAGTGAAAAAGGTGATTCAAGACAGTATGACATGTTATATATGTTTTTTTTTTTAATTTAGGCTAGGTGTAATGTACAATATAGTATATTCAATATATATATATAGTGAGTGTGAGTGAAAAAAGTTAATTCGAGAGTATATGACATGTAATATAAGGTTTTATTTGTGATAAAGATGATTCAAGCAAGTATGACATGTAATATAAGGTTTTTTAAAAAATTTAGGCCAAGCGTAGTGTAGAATATAGTATATTCAATGTGAATATAGTGAGTGTGAGAGAAAAAAGTAGATTCAAGCAAGTATGACAAGTAATATAAGGTTTTTTCTAATTTATGCAAGGCGTAATGTAGAATAAAGTATATTCAATGTGTATATAGTGAGTGTGAGTGAAAAAAGTTAATTTGAGAGTGTATGACATGTAATATAAGGTTTTTTTTTTGTGATAAAGTTGATTCAAGCAAGTATGACATGTAATATAAGGTTTTTTTTTTAATTTAGGTTAGGCGTAATGTAGAATATACAATATATATATTGAGTGTGAGTATTATTTTTTAATTTAGGCTAGGCGTAATGTAGAGTAAAGTATATTCAATATATATAGTGAGTATGAGTGAAGAAAGTTGATTCAAGCAAGTAAGACATGTAATATAAGGTTTTTTTTTAATTTAGGTTAGGCGTAATGTAGAATATACTATATTCAATATATATAGTGAGTGTGAATGTAAAAAGTTGATTCAAGCAAGTATGACAAGTAATATAAGGTTTTGTTTTATTTTATGCAAGGCGTAATGTCGAATAAAGTATATTCAATATTTATATATAGTGAGTGTGAGTGAAAAAAGTTGATTCAAGCAAGTATGACATGTAATATTAGGTTTTTTTTTAATTTAGGCTAGGCGTAATGTAGAATAAAGTATATTCAATATCTATAGTGAGTATGAGTGAAGAAAGTTGATTCAAGCAAGTAAGACATGTAATATAAGGTTTTTTTTAATTTAGGTTAGGCGTAATGTAGAATATACTATGTTCAATATATATAGTGAGTGTGAGTGTAAAAAGTTGATTCAAGCAAGTATGACAAGTAATATAAGGTTTTTTTTTATTTTATGCAAGGCGTAATGTAGAATAAAGTATATTCTATATATATAGTGAGTGTGAGTGAAGAAAGTTGATTCAAGCAAGTAAGACATGTAATATATGTTTTTTTTTTTAATTTAGGCTAGGCGTAATGTACAATATAGTATATTCAATATATATATAGTGAGTGTGAGTGAAAAAAGTTAATTCGAGAGTATATGACATGTAATATAAGGTTTTATTTGTGATAAAGATGATTCAAGCAAGTATGACATGTAATATAAGGTTTTTTAAAAAATTTAGGCCAGGCGTAGTGTAGAATATAGTATATTCAATGTGAATATAGTGAGTGTGAGAGAAAAAAGTAGATTCAAGCAAGTATGACAAGTAATATAAGGTTTTTTCTAATTTATGCAAGGCGTAATGTAGAATAAAGTATATTCAATGTGTATATAGTGAGTGTGAGTGAAAAAAGTTAATTTGAGAGTGTATGACATGTAATATAAGGTTTTTTTTTGTGATAAAGTTGATTCAAGCAAGTATGACATGTAATATAAGGTTTTTTTTTAATTTAGGTTAGGCGTAATGTAGAATATACAATATATATATTGAGTGTGAGTATTATTTTTTAATTTAGGCTAGGCGTAATGTAGAGTAAAGTATATTCAATATATATAGTGAGTATGAGTGAAGAAAGTTGATTCAAGCAAGTAAGACATGTAATATAAGGTTTTTTTTTAATTTAGGTTAGGCGTAATGTAGAATATACTATATTCAATATATATAGTGAGTGTGAGTGAAGAAAGTTGATTCAAGCAAGTAAGACATGTAATATATGTTTTTTTTTTAATTTAGGCTAGGCGTAACGTAGAATATAGTATATTCAATATATATATAGTGAGTGTGAGTGAAAAAAGTTAATTCGAGAGTATATGACATGTAATATAAGGTTTTATTTTGATAAAGATGATTCAAGCAAGTAGGACATGTTATATATGTTTTTTTTTTTAATTTAGGTTAGGCGTAACGTAGAATATAGTATATTCAATATATACAGTGAGTGAGAGTGAAAAAGGTGATTCAAGACAGTATGACATGTTATATATGTTTTTTTTTTTAATTTAGGCTAGGTGTAATGTACAATATAGTATATTCAATATATATATATAGTGAGTGTGAGTGAAAAAAGTTAATTCGAGAGTATATGACATGTAATATAAGGTTTTATTTGTGATAAAGATGATTCAAGCAAGTATGACATGTAATATAAGGTTTTTTAAAAAATTTAGGCCAAGCGTAGTGTAGAATATAGTATATTCAATGTGAATATAGTGAGTGTGAGAGAAAAAAGTAGATTCAAGCAAGTATGACAAGTAATATAAGGTTTTTTCTAATTTATGCAAGGCGTAATGTAGAATAAAGTATATTCAATGTGTATATAGTGAGTGTGAGTGAAAAAAGTTAATTTGAGAGTGTATGACATGTAATATAAGGTTTTTTTTTTGTGATAAAGTTGATTCAAGCAAGTATGACATGTAATATAAGGTTTTTTTTTTTAATTTAGGTTAGGCGTAATGTAGAATATACAATATATATATTGAGTGTGAGTATTATTTTTTAATTTAGGCTAGGCGTAATGTAGAGTAAAGTATATTCAATATATATAGTGAGTATGAGTGAAGAAAGTTGATTCAAGCAAGTAAGACATGTAATATAAGGTTTTTTTTTAATTTAGGTTAGGCGTAATGTAGAATATACTATATTCAATATATATAGTGAGTGTGAATGTAAAAAGTTGATTCAAGCAAGTATGACAAGTAATATAAGGTTTTGTTTTATTTTATGCAAGGCGTAATGTCGAATAAAGTATATTCAATATTTATATATAGTGAGTGTGAGTGAAAAAAGTTGATTCAAGCAAGTATGACATGTAATATTAGGTTTTTTTTTAATTTAGGCTAGGCGTAATGTAGAATAAAGTATATTCAATATCTATAGTGAGTATGAGTGAAGAAAGTTGATTCAAGCAAGTAAGACATGTAATATAAGGTTTTTTTTAATTTAGGTTAGGCGTAATGTAGAATATACTATGTTCAATATATATAGTGAGTGTGAGTGTAAAAAGTTGATTCAAGCAAGTATGACAAGTAATATAAGGTTTTTTTTTTATTTTATGCAAGGCGTAATGTAGAATAAAGTATATTCTATATATATAGTGAGTGTGAGTGAAGAAAGTTGATTCAAGCAAGTAAGACATGTAATATATGTTTTTTTTTTTTAATTTAGGCTAGGCGTAATGTACAATATAGTATATTCAATATATATATAGTGAGTGTGAGTGAAAAAAGTTAATTCGAGAGTATATGACATGTAATATAAGGTTTTATTTGTGATAAAGATGATTCAAGCAAGTATGACATGTAATATAAGGTTTTTTAAAAAATTTAGGCCAGGCGTAGTGTAGAATATAGTATATTCAATGTGAATATAGTGAGTGTGAGAGAAAAAAGTAGATTCAAGCAAGTATGACAAGTAATATAAGGTTTTTTCTAATTTATGCAAGGCGTAATGTAGAATAAAGTATATTCAATGTGTATATAGTGAGTGTGAGTGAAAAAAGTTAATTTGAGAGTGTATGACATGTAATATAAGGTTTTTTTTTGTGATAAAGTTGATTCAAGCAAGTATGACATGTAATATAAGGTTTTTTTTTTAATTTAGGTTAGGCGTAATGTAGAATATACAATATATATATTGAGTGTGAGTATTATTTTTTAATTTAGGCTAGGCGTAATGTAGAGTAAAGTATATTCAATATATATAGTGAGTATGAGTGAAGAAAGTTGATTCAAGCAAGTAAGACATGTAATATAGGTTTTTTTTTAATTTAGGTTAGGCGTAATGTAGAATATACTATATTCAATATATATAGTGAGTGTGAGTGAAGAAAGTTGATTCAAGCAAGTAAGACATGTAATATATGTTTTTTTTTTAATTTAGGCTAGGCGTAACGTAGAATATAGTATATTCAATATATATATAGTGAGTGTGAGTGAAAAAAGTTAATTCGAGAGTATATGACATGTAATATAAGGTTTTATTTGTGATAAAGATGATTCAAGCAAGTAGGACATGTTATATATGTTTTTTTTTTTTAATTTAGGCTAGGCGTAACGTAGAATATAGTATATTCAATATATACAGTGAGTGAGAGTGAAAAAGGTGATTCAAGACAGTATGACATGTTATATATGTTTTTTTTTTAATTTAGGCTAGGTGTAATGTACAATATAGTATATTCAATATATATATAGTGAGTGTGAGTGAAAAAAGTTAATTCGAGAGTATATGACATGTAATATAAGGTTTTATTTGTGATAAAGATGATTCAAGCAAGTATGACATGTAATATAAGGTTTTTTAAAAAATTTAGGCCAGGCGTAGTGTAGAATATAGTATATTCAATGTGAATATAGTGAGTGTGAGAGAAAAAAGTAGATTCAAGCAAGTATGACAAGTAATATAAGGTTTTTTCTAATTTATGCAAGGCGTAATGTAGAATAAAGTATATTCAATGTGTATATAGTGAGTGTGAGTGAAAAAGTTAATTTGAGAGTGTATGACATGTAATATAAGGTTTTTTTTTTGTGATAAAGTTGATTCAAGCAAGTATGACATGTAATATAAGGTTTTTTTTTTAATTTAGGTTAGGCGTAATGTAGAATATACAATATATATATTGAGTGTGAGTATTATTTTTTAATTTAGGCTAGGCGTAATGTAGAGTAAAGTATATTCAATATATATAGTGAGTATGAGTGAAGAAAGTTGATTCAAGCAAGTAAGACATGTAATATAAGGTTTTTTTTTAATTTAGGTTAGGCGTAATGTAGAATATACTATATTCAATATATATAGTGAGTGTGAATGTAAAAAGTTGATTCAAGCAAGTATGACAAGTAATATAAGGTTTTGTTTTATTTTATGCAAGGCGTAATGTCGAATAAAGTATATTCAATATTTATATATAGTGAGTGTGAGTGAAAAAAGTTGATTCAAGCAAGTATGACATGTAATATTAGGTTTTTTTTTAATTTAGGCTAGGCGTAATGTAGAATAAAGTATATTCAATATCTATAGTGAGTATGAGTGAAGAAAGTTGATTCAAGCAAGTAAGACATGTAATATAAGGTTTTTTTTAATTTAGGTTAGGCGTAATGTAGAATATACTATATTCAATATATATAGTGAGTGTGAGTGTAAAAAGTTGATTCAAGCAAGTATGACAAGTAATATAAGGTTTTGTTTTATTTTATGCAAGGCGTAATGTAGAATAAAGTATATTCTATATATATAGTGAGTGTGAGTGAAGAAAGTTGATTCAAGCAAGTAAGACATGTAATATATGTTTTTTTTTTTAATTTAGGCTAGGCGTAACGTAGAATAAAGTATATTCAATATATATAGTGAGTGTGAGTGAAGAAAGTTGATTCAAGCAAGTAAGACATGTAATATATGGTTTTTTTTTAATTTAGGCTAGGCGTAATGTACAATATAGTATATTCAATGTGTATATAGTGAGTGTGAGTGAAAAAAGTTAATTCGAGAGTATATGACATGTAATATAAGGTTTTATTTGTGATAAAGATGATTCAAGCAAGTAGGACATGTTATATATGTTTTTTTTTTTAATTTAGGTTAGGCGTAACGTAGAATATAGTATATTCAATATATACAGTGAGTGAGAGTGAAAAAGGTGATTCAAGACAGTATGACATGTTATATATGTTTTTTTTTTTAATTTAGGCTAGGTGTAATGTACAATATAGTATATTCAATATATATATATAGTGAGTGTGAGTGAAAAAAGTTAATTCGAGAGTATATGACATGTAATATAAGGTTTTATTTGTGATAAAGATGATTCAAGCAAGTATGACATGTAATATAAGGTTTTTTAAAAAATTTAGGCCAAGCGTAGTGTAGAATATAGTATATTCAATGTGAATATAGTGAGTGTGAGAGAAAAAAGTAGATTCAAGCAAGTATGACAAGTAATATAAGGTTTTTTCTAATTTATGCAAGGCGTAATGTAGAATAAAGTATATTCAATGTGTATATAGTGAGTGTGAGTGAAAAAAGTTAATTTGAGAGTGTATGACATGTAATATAAGGTTTTTTTTTTGTGATAAAGTTGATTCAAGCAAGTATGACATGTAATATAAGGTTTTTTTTTTAATTTAGGTTAGGCGTAATGTAGAATATACAATATATATATTGAGTGTGAGTATTATTTTTTAATTTAGGCTAGGCGTAATGTAGAGTAAAGTATATTCAATATATATAGTGAGTATGAGTGAAGAAAGTTGATTCAAGCAAGTAAGACATGTAATATAAGGTTTTTTTTTAATTTAGGTTAGGCGTAATGTAGAATATACTATATTCAATATATATAGTGAGTGTGAATGTAAAAAGTTGATTCAAGCAAGTATGACAAGTAATATAAGGTTTTGTTTTATTTTATGCAAGGCGTAATGTCGAATAAAGTATATTCAATATTTATATATAGTGAGTGTGAGTGAAAAAAGTTGATTCAAGCAAGTATGACATGTAATATTAGGTTTTTTTTTAATTTAGGCTAGGCGTAATGTAGAATAAAGTATATTCAATATCTATAGTGAGTATGAGTGAAGAAAGTTGATTCAAGCAAGTAAGACATGTAATATAAGGTTTTTTTTAATTTAGGTTAGGCGTAATGTAGAATATACTATGTTCAATATATATAGTGAGTGTGAGTGTAAAAAGTTGATTCAAGCAAGTATGACAAGTAATATAAGGTTTTTTTTTATTTTATGCAAGGCGTAATGTAGAATAAAGTATATTCTATATATATAGTGAGTGTGAGTGAAGAAAGTTGATTCAAGCAAGTAAGACATGTAATATATGTTTTTTTTTTTAATTTAGGCTAGGCGTAATGTACAATATAGTATATTCAATATATATATAGTGAGTGTGAGTGAAAAAAGTTAATTCGAGAGTATATGACATGTAATATAAGGTTTTATTTGTGATAAAGATGATTCAAGCAAGTATGACATGTAATATAAGGTTTTTTAAAAAATTTAGGCCAGGCGTAGTGTAGAATATAGTATATTCAATGTGAATATAGTGAGTGTGAGAGAAAAAAGTAGATTCAAGCAAGTATGACAAGTAATATAAGGTTTTTTCTAATTTATGCAAGGCGTAATGTAGAATAAAGTATATTCAATGTGTATATAGTGAGTGTGAGTGAAAAAAGTTAATTTGAGAGTGTATGACATGTAATATAAGGTTTTTTTTTGTGATAAAGTTGATTCAAGCAAGTATGACATGTAATATAAGGTTTTTTTTTAATTTAGGTTAGGCGTAATGTAGAATATACAATATATATATTGAGTGTGAGTATTATTTTTTAATTTAGGCTAGGCGTAATGTAGAGTAAAGTATATTCAATATATATAGTGAGTATGAGTGAAGAAAGTTGATTCAAGCAAGTAAGACATGTAATATAAGGTTTTTTTTTAATTTAGGTTAGGCGTAATGTAGAATATACTATATTCAATATATATAGTGAGTGTGAGTGAAGAAAGTTGATTCAAGCAAGTAAGACATGTAATATATGTTTTTTTTTTAATTTAGGCTAGGCGTAACGTAGAATATAGTATATTCAATATATATATAGTGAGTGTGAGTGAAAAAAGTTAATTCGAGAGTATATGACATGTAATATAAGGTTTTATTTGTGATAAAGATGATTCAAGCAAGTAGGACATGTTATATATGTTTTTTTTTTTAATTTAGGCTAGGCGTAACGTAGAATATAGTATATTCAATATATACAGTGAGTGAGAGTGAAAAAGGTGATTCAAGACAGTATGACATGTTATATATGTTTTTTTTTTAATTTAGGCTAGGTGTAATGTACAATATAGTATATTCAATATATATATAGTGAGTGTGAGTGAAAAAAGTTAATTCGAGAGTATATGACATGTAATATAAGGTTTTATTTGTGATAAAGATGATTCAAGCAAGTATGACATGTAATATAAGGTTTTTTAAAAAATTTAGGCCAGGCGTAGTGTAGAATATAGTATATTCAATGTGAATATAGTGAGTGTGAGAGAAAAAAGTAGATTCAAGCAAGTATGACAAGTAATATAAGGTTTTTTCTAATTTATGCAAGGCGTAATGTAGAATAAAGTATATTCAATGTGTATATAGTGAGTGTGAGTGAAAAAAGTTAATTTGAGAGTGTATGACATGTAATATAAGGTTTTTTTTTTGTGATAAAGTTGATTCAAGCAAGTATGACATGTAATATAAGGTTTTTTTTTTAATTTAGGTTAGGCGTAATGTAGAATATACAATATATATATTGAGTGTGAGTATTATTTTTTAATTTAGGCTAGGCGTAATGTAGAGTAAAGTATATTCAATATATATAGTGAGTATGAGTGAAGAAAGTTGATTCAAGCAAGTAAGACATGTAATATAAGGTTTTTTTTTAATTTAGGTTAGGCGTAATGTAGAATATACTATATTCAATATATATAGTGAGTGTGAATGTAAAAAGTTGATTCAAGCAAGTATGACAAGTAATATAAGGTTTTGTTTTATTTTATGCAAGGCGTAATGTCGAATAAAGTATATTCAATATTTATATATAGTGAGTGTGAGTGAAAAAAGTTGATTCAAGCAAGTATGACATGTAATATTAGGTTTTTTTTTAATTTAGGCTAGGCGTAATGTAGAATAAAGTATATTCAATATCTATAGTGAGTATGAGTGAAGAAAGTTGATTCAAGCAAGTAAGACATGTAATATAAGGTTTTTTTTAATTTAGGTTAGGCGTAATGTAGAATATACTATATTCAATATATATAGTGAGTGTGAGTGTAAAAAGTTGATTCAAGCAAGTATGACAAGTAATATAAGGTTTTGTTTTATTTTATGCAAGGCGTAATGTAGAATAAAGTATATTCTATATATATAGTGAGTGTGAGTGAAGAAAGTTGATTCAAGCAAGTAAGACATGTAATATATGTTTTTTTTTTTAATTTAGGCTAGGCGTAACGTAGAATAAAGTATATTCAATATATATAGTGAGTGTGAGTGAAGAAAGTTGATTCAAGCAAGTAAGACATGTAATATATGTTTTTTTTTTAATTTAGGCTAGGCGTAATGTACAATATAGTATATTCAATGTGTATATAGTGAGTGTGAGTGAAAAGTTAATTCGAGAGTGTATGACATGTAATATAAGGTTTTTTTTGTGATAAAGTTGATTCAAGCAAGTATGACATGTAATATAAGGTTTTTTTTTAGTTTAGGCTAGGCGTAATGTAGAATATACTATATTCAATATATATAGTGAGTGTGAGTGAAGAAAGTTGATTCAAGCAAGTAAGACATGTAATATATGTTTTTTTTTTTAATTTAGGCTAGGCGTAACGTAGAATATAGTATATTCAATATATATAGTGAGTGTGAGTGAAAAAGGTGATTCGACAGAGTATGTCATGTAATATAAGGTCTTTTTTTAGATTTAGGCTAGGCGTTGTGTAGAATATAGTATATTCAATGTGTATATAGTGAGTGTGAGTGAAAAAAGTTGATTCAAGCAAGTATCACATGTAATATAAGGTTTTTTAAAAAATGTAGGCTAGGCGTAGTGTAGAATATAGTATATTCAATATATATATATAGTGAGTTTGAGTGAAAAAAGTTGATTCAAGTAAGTATGACATGTAATATAAGGTTTTTTAAAAAAATTAGGCTAGGCGTAGTGTAGAATATAGTATATTCAATATATATAGTGAGTTTAAGTGCAAAAAGTTTGCTTAAGAAAGTATGAAGTGTAATATATTGTCACTTCGTATAAAAATTAATAGAAGTATGCGTATACATGGTGATGAGTATAATAATATACAGTTACAGTGCAAGTGTTTGATATAGCTACAGTGAAATCAATTCATATTTTCTGAGGATTTAAGGTTATGCAGAGGGATAAATTAATAAATACACGTATTTACAGATACATATGCTCAGTGATGGCTTAGAATAAAGTATATTGAACATTTATAGTCATTGTACAATTATTTCATAGAAGCAAATGTGAAAAGTTTAGTTTTTGAAGAATTTAATTTTCTGCAAAATAGCCGGAATACTTTTATGAATAAACCTTTTTGGAAATAATGGCTCAGAAATAATTGAAGAAAAAATACATTTTTTGTCAATTCCAATAGGCGTTCGCCCTGAGTATAAGACGTTTCTTCGAAACTTTTTATACGGGGCGAGTGCTTAATGATTGCGAGATATGATTATAAATAAATATTATAGCACTGGGTGGCATAAATAGTCTATTATGAAACCGTGCTGAACGGTGCAAAAATGGACCGTTAAAGCCACGGATAGGCGTGACAGCGGATTTATGCTAGCCAGTGCTATAAAATAGAGTACGATACTTGTGGCATAAATAGTCCGATACGGCACGGCGTTTAGCTCCCTCGCTACGCTCGGGTGCTGATACACGCCGTATCATAATGGACTATTTATGGCACTTGTATCGTAATATACTATATGGACATCAATTGTGACAGTGAGATTTAAAATATGTTTTTTAATAACATTTTTTTTTTTTTAATAATCGACACTATATTAAAATTGTATATTTAGTCGGCTTTGTCAAAAACTTCCGAAAAAAAATTGAATCTATTTTACGGTAGAAATGTTCTTTGAACTGAAATCATTCAGGTTACCGAAAAAAATTATCAAATTTCAAATAGTTTTGAGCAGTAAGAGAACTTAAAAATGTCGGTTCGTCCAGATTTTTTTTTTGCATTCATTCCACAAAACTTGGTCTATTTTATAAACAAAAATTTATTTAATAGTATTGACAGGTACATATGTTACAAATATACATCCCGACCAAAAAAAATGTTTAAGATTTGGTGCAGGTAGATTGTAAGCTGTGAAAACAATTACAAAAAATAGACGTAATAATTGTATTTTTTTATATTTTTGAGATATATTTGTATACATATAGATGAATTAGGATTATTTTCAGATTGGTCTAGATGACAGGGATGCTGCGAATAATTATTTGTATAAAAAGTATATTTAGAGAAAAGGTTTTTCTCTATCTGATGCTGTCCCTCGGTGGTAATCAAGAATATTGGTTCGTCTCTATCAGTCTTCCCGAGGCAGGTTGTGTGGTGAGAAAGGAGAGAAAAAACTTTAAGACATTTTCTTTTTTCTTCTCGGCGTTTCGACGAACAGTGCCGCCCTCATCAGGAGAAATTATGGAGAAGATCGGTACAAAGGTTTGTCGAGAAGGCGCTACCCCGCCGCGCGGCGGGGGGAACGTAGGTGAACAGTGTTTCACTCTCAGCTGTTCGATTCTAATTCGCGCGAGTCGAGATTTTCGACGTGTTTATATAGCGCGGAGCAGTGAGAAGAGAGTCGAGCGGCCCTGTTGACAATTTTTCCGCTATTGACATCAGAGCCTGGCTTGTGTTTGTTTTGTTTTCAGCTGATGTACAAGGTGCGTATATACTGTATTTAAATTTTGAGTGTCTTCCTTCTTATTAATACCATTTTCTTGTAGGTGTATGTGTAGCATTTCGGAAACTAATCTTTTATTTGTATAGATATGCTGTTTATTTAAGCCATTTATTTGAGAAATAATGAATGTTTTATGTATTTATTCATATCAATAGATGTAATCAGCAGATTTAGTCCAGATGAAAGGAATGCTACAATTAAATATTTGTGCAGATATGATTTTTTTGTAACACATGCATGATTTTCCCTTTTTTTGAGCTAAAAATATGGTATGCACCAAGGGCTAAGCGGGCTTTTTGGCCTCATGTGGTTGCAGTACTCATCTGCGGCTCGCCTTTGGAAATTTCAAGATTACTATTATTATTTAATTTTATACATGTATTTATTATTTTAATTCTTCCCGCATCAAATACTTCTGTATTTTGTACTAAATTGTTATTTACAAAAACAATGACTCCATCATTTCTATTTATTCTATTATTATTGTAGTAACTATTATATTTAAGTTTAGTCCTTTTAACTCGTATATATTATGATCATATTGCTCAAAAGTTTCGGTACCAACAATAACAGATGGTTTAATAGTTAAACTTTTAATTAAAATTTTTATTTTGTCAAAATTTGCGTTGATGCTTCTAACATTAATGTGCATAATCATATCAATGTTTTTGTTAAAATTATCAATATCGCTACATACTTTTCCTTTATGGACAGATTCTTTTTCTATAATGTCTAAAAAATCAAAAGTATCCATTTTTATTTTTATTTTCTATTGCTTTTAGTTTGTTACTGGTTTTCTCTATCTGCGAAGTAGAATGTTGTTGCTGCGATGCCTGTTGAGATTGTATTTTCTGTAGTTGTTTTTGTTGACGGCTTCTTATAGTCTGCTGTTCTTGCCCTTGTTGTGTAGTAGTCAGTGTTTGTTGTTGCTGCTGGTTTAAAGTTTTTCAATTTGAATTCATTGGTATAATCGGTCTGCCTTCTGTTGATGATACACTGTGTTTACCAATGATATAATAGGTATCACCGGGTAATCAGTCATATTGACGTATTTATTGATTTTTTTTTCTAGTATGCTGCATAGATCATAGTCATATGCATAATGATTCGGCTCCAGATTCGTGTTATAATTACTATTACTGTAAACATATTTAATGCACTTTTTTGTAGGATTTACACAATCCCTGGTCTTGTATGCTTCAGAGCAGTTAAGACACACAGTTACATTGTTTCACTTTTTTTCACTGTGCCCATATCTAGCACAGTTGTTACATGGTCTAATGTTAATCAAATCACCTTATAAAATCATTGACCAAAATTCATGACAATTAACTACATAAATCAGCGTTTTTAGTCACTTGCCACGGCTTTCTGAAAGATCCAGACCATCTTTTTTACTCTACCTAGGCTTAAAATGATCTTTAAACATCTCCGCTTTTAAATTAAAACAGTATATATAATTTTTTCTCCAGTGTGGTAGGACCGTTAAGTTGGCCGCACAAGCTATTATGTGTAATACAGTTGGGTATCGCTTTCTCATAGTTTTCTATAAGCTGAACAAAGCCCGATCAGAAATTGGTTAAGACACCCCGTACTACATTATCCGACCCTGACACGGTTAAACTTCAGGCGCCTGAACAGGTGTGTAATGCGGTAAACATCCGGCCCTGTTTCGGTTAACCTTAAATAAGGGGAGCCGGACTTTCACCTGAACTGTGATATGCATGAAATTATTTACGCAGGCATTGTCCGGCACTCCTGATGCTCGCATATAAGGAGTATTCAACATAACCTAGAAATTACATCATATATAACAGTTTTAGTGTAAAAGAAAGAAGAATCTAAAATTTATTATTATAAGAATAAGATTAATTTTTTTTTTTTAATGAGTGACAAGCTACTGCTGCTTAATAGAATAAGAGTAAGAAATTATCGACTAAAGCGAAAACTAATTACTGTAGAGGATGACAAAGAAGACAGGATAAATGACTTGCAAATTAGACCAAAGAAAATTTTGATTCGTTTTGAGCAAAACCAAAAAAAAAACAAGAAATAGTAGTTGAAGATGTACAAAACATTCCTGATCAAAACCAAAAAAAAAAACAAGAAATAGTAGTTGAAGATGTACAAATCATTCCTGATCAAAATGTAACGACTAACAAAAGTGTCTGTTTAAATCATGATAATAATAATATACTAGTAAAAACCCAAAATTCTGAATATGTGGCAAGATTTTCATCTGATGAAAGCAGTAGTGACAGTGACAGTTCAGGTGAATACTCAGACAAGGAAGAATTAAACGAGTCTGTTTTTATGAGTGACTTGAAAAAGTGGTTTTGTAATTATAATATTTCATAAAGTCACTTGGATGCTCTTCTAAAAACATTGAAGCCATATCACTCTGAACTTCCAGTTAGTTCAAAAACTTTTTTAAAAACACAAGGAAGTACAAAACGCTATAAAATTCAAAAATTCATTCCAGATGATACGACAAATGAATCTAAGATAGTGTACATAGGTATTACTGAACACCTGCAAAGATGTGTTGATCCGCAATTTCACCAAGAAACACTGGAGTTGCAGTTTAGTGTTGATGGCCTACCACTATTTCGTTCTAGCAACAATGAGTTTTGGCCCCTACTAGGAAAAGTTCATTCTGACAAAGTCTTGTATGAACCATTTGTGATTAGTGTACATTGTGGAAAGGGAAAAAAGTGAAAAAAATTGTTGAAGGTCCCTACGATTTTTTGGTGAGTAACAAACGTATATCACATTATTTTAATTTTTTTAATTTTTTTACTGAACTTCTACTTATTCTACGGTTTGAAAAATCATTTTTTATTATTATAAAATATAGTGAAATTTTACTATCTAATTTTTCTTCATTTGCAATTTTTGATTTTTACAATCGCATAAATAAAATAATTATTAAATGTTTCAGAAAATATACTTTGGGTGCAATATAAATACTAGTGAAGAGCATATCCTGGTTAAAGTAATCACACCGATTTTCAAGACTTTTTTTGCAAGAGACCTTATAATCCAGTTCACTGCACAGAAGAAAACTAAAAACAAAAGTAAAAACAATATTCTGAAAGACATCAATTTTTATAAATGCTTTGCGGGTAAGATTGCACATTTAAGTATCTAAATAATTCATAAACATTTTCATAATTTTATTCATAAATTAGAAATATACATTTACAGATGCTATGAACAATGCATATAACAGAGACATTATAGTTCTACAAAGCAATAAAGTGCTTACTCTACTCGGTGCAATGATCAACGACGCTTATGATCGGAAGGGCTATCGAGCCAAACGAATAAGGGCATCTGTTAGCGAAAGCGATTCTGATGATAATGTGGTTAGTTAAACGAATTAATAAATAATATCTAACAATAGGTTTATATGTAAAAAGTTATATTTGTATGCATTAATTCAAAAATAAAAATACTTTCATTCTTTATTTCATTTCATTTATTTATTCCATGCAATCTTTTACGATTGATATTTGCTCAAATTTGAAAAAAAATAATGTACTTCAGGCCCTATCCGGCCCGCATCTGACCGTAAACGATTTGAATCTGAAAAACTTCAGGTATTCTATAATGCTACCTGACATACCCCAGATCAGCACCTGATTAAGCTGATAAACAATATAGAATTTACGGGCCGGACGTCGACCCCATTATAATTATAATATTCCATTACACCCATACTAAGGGCCTGATACGGTCCTTAATGTGGCCCGGATCAGGGGTTTCAAATCCCGGCTCCGGCCCGGATCTCGCCGGATTTTCTATTTCTGATAGGGAGTAAATGTGTTTACATTGTCTGCTTGAATTAAAGGTTATGTTTTTGAACAGCTGCTGCACTGTCGCTGCACAAACTTTCTGAGTATTCGGAGTCACTGATGACGGGGCCCAGGAAGTGGATTTCGTGACTTTTTGTGCATACATGCAAATATCGTTTCGCGGTAACCGGTGATCCGAGATCTCTTTCTGGCTTTTGTCATTCGATCGTTTTCTATCTTCGAATACGAAGATAGAAAATAAGCGGACGCCACTCTTAGTGCACTTAGCCTATACACGGTAGTCAACTTTCGTACATACGATTTTACCCGCATCGCACCTGCTCCGCCTTGATGTTTACCGTACCAGACAGTTGCATTTCTTTTCGTGCTAACAGGAACATTTCCTTATCGTAATCCTTCATTTTTCAACTAACTCTATTGGTTGTTGTACTCGCGCTGGATCCTTGTTTTGATATTCCTACCTTCATTATTATGGCCTGGTGATCACTATGTGAGTAGTGCTCACTTACTGACCATGAAGCAACTGAGCCAATAAGGCTGCTGTTAACAAACGTCAGGTCGACAATAAACCCTGCGTCTCCTCTTCTAAATGTGTGGGTGCTTCCTTGGTTAACTAGGACCAAATCCAGAAGAGCGATTGCTTATAGGAGTATTCGACCTCTGTGGTTAGTACTTATGCTGCCACACTCCACAACCCACCCATTGAAGTCGCCTGCAATCAGTACCGGTTTCCTCCCTACTGCGTCTTGTATGAGCCGATCTAGCAGTTGTTCAAACTGCTCGATTGGGGCGTTAGGTAAAGCGTAGCAGCTATAAACAGTGACACCTGCTACCTTAGCCCGTATAAATCCTTTTTCACGGGTATCCATTTTTCTACAGGAAGCAACGTTTCCATATGCTCAGATCGCTGCTTTACCCGTAGTGTCCATTTCCCATGATGGTTCGTCTAGATCCTTATATTGTTCGCACACAATAGCTACGTCTACCTCTTTCTCGCGGATATACTGGTTGAGTAGGTCCTGTGCTGTCTTACAGTGGTTTAAATTTAACTGCAATATCTTCATTTGTGTGTGTGTTCTTTCGTATATGCCTGTAACTCAGCTTCTACTCAGTGGATTTTAACCCATTAAGTCTTATTTTCTTTGTTTTTACTAGTACATAGTGGGAAAAAAGTCCGTTTTTATATTTTGTGGACACGTTTTTTTTATAGCGATCTTCTAGTTTTGAGATTTCAGTTTTTCTAATGAAGTTATTAGAAAAGTTAATAACAGTAAATTGCCTAATATATAACTGAAAGAGAATAAAGTTGCCTATCTTTTAACTGCGGAAAATTTATATTATCGTTCGTCGTTGTTTTATTATACACCATAAACCGCAATTTTTTGAAATTGTTTTAACTTAAAAAATAATGTTGAATCTTTTTTAAAAAAACATGATTATTAAAAGTTATTAGGGCTATACACTACTTTAATTGTGAGTCATTTCATGTGTCAGATCCTGAGAAAAACATGATAAACTGAAAAAAGTTGTTTTTCTTCGTGACGCCATAACTAGAGTAAAAAGGCAATAATCAATTTAAAATTTTAGATTTAATTAGCATTATATAGCATCTTAATCACTTTCTTTCGGTTGTTTATGATACCAGTTAGTTTTAAAGATATTAAGCTTCAACATTTCTTTTCTCACGCTGTATACTTTGCATAATTGAATACTCTGTCGCTTATATCTCAGCTTCTATCCAAAAGATTTTAATGTATACTTAGACTCGTTTTTTCTGTTTTGTTTTACTAATTCTTTAAAAACAAGATTTTCAGTTTTGCATATGCATTTTTTCATGGCGATTTTTCGATCACTAGTGATTTTAGATGCGTTCCGCGAACTATCCTCATCCCATTATAACTTGGAAACTAAAGGTTGAACTTTTCTTTAAAACATCATGATCATCGAATGTTATTATAACTATAAACTACTTTAAGTCTAAGTCATTTCTTGGAGCATATCCGGAGAAAAACGGGAAGGAGGAATTATAAGTCAGATAAAAAAAGTAGAGTGATATCTCTTGGAGCTTAGTTAAACAATTATAGCTATGCGAGAAAAAGATAGAGAGAGAGAGAGAGAGAGAGAGGGAGAGAGAGAGAGAGAGAGAGAGAGAATTATGATTGATTGTGTAAATATAATTGATTCATAATAATTTTATCTATTAAATATAAAAGTACAAAAACTTTATAGAATTTTATATGAAGTAAAAACAATTCAGATAATGTTGAAAAAAGCTACGTGCCAAAAAATTGGCAGAGGATTTTTTATCCTAATCCTCTACGTTCTTTTGAAATGCGGGCTCGATTTTTGCGTGCATTTTTAAATAAAAATTTTGGTGTTAGACGATTCCCTCTGAGGAACATTAATCAATCTGGCTAAAAAGTGTGCGAACTCCCCTCTTAATAGTAAGTTGCCAAATTTATTTTGGGCTTGATCCTGCATGTATACGCAGAATGCGGTCACTTTAAAAAATCGCTAAAAACGGTATTTTGGCTTTAACTTGAATTTTAAGCATTCTTCAAAAAAAAAGAAACAAAAAAAAATGGAAAAGTTGTACTTCTTTGAAAAATACAACTTTTTTACATCAACATTAAATTATCAAAATGCTTATAACTACAGTTTACAGCCCAAAATCGATTTTTTATAGCTTAAAAACCAATTATTTGCCATAAAACTTAACGGATTCACGTTTTACATAAAAATGTTAAATGTAAAAGTTATAGATATTTTCAAAATACAACTTATTACTATAGAAATTTTTTTTTTAATACTTTGTGATAAGCAACAATTCTAGAAGCGATTTTTGAGAACCAAAAGCAGTCCGGTGCGAACGCAAAGCGCGAGCGTCAGCATTTGTGCCTTATACGCAAAACGCGAAGCGAAGCGTGGCACGCTAGTTTCTCTAGACAATGTTCTTTTACAGATATCTTGTTAAATAAGCAAGTAGTAATAATTTTCCATTATTCTAAGAATGCAAACTCAACTTATCTCACGCTACTATGAATATTAAATTTTGCAGATCTATTTCTGATTCTATAATATTAAACAAAAACGGCATACCTGTCCATCGACCAATCAGCCAACATACTCGACGACGAATTATTCGATGATTATGACTTTGTTGATTTAATTCGTGTTTCAAAGTTGTAGAAAACCATTCATCAAAATTAACTTCATCGTAAAGATCAAATCCTGCTAATCCAACAGCATTATAGACGGCATCTTTTAATAAAACATTTTGCAAATCATTGGGATTAACAGGCTGGTGATGCCTACGTATAAGATCAACCAATACTTTAGAAAATATATCTTTAAATTGATGCAATATAGTTAAAAAAACAGCTTCTGTACAAGGCTAGAAATATATAATTGCAATGTATTTACAAACATAATATACATTCACACACACACACACACACACATATATATATATATATAAAACATACATTAAACATTGTACAAAAGATTATTACCCTCAGACTATATTTCCAAGATTCACCGCAGTCATCGACGCCTTTAAAAAATGTATCAGCTTGAAAAAATTAAAAAAAATGATATGTGATATTAAATTATAAAAAAAAACATACCAAAATTTTCAGGATCGATATTCCAAGAATCAAGATCTGTAGGCGTCAATACAAAATAATGAGTGACAAGTCTGGTACAAATTTCTGTTAAAGTTTCTGGTGTGAAAAAATCATGTTTTAGTTGGTGTGCTTTACACATAAGTGGATATTTTGTTTCTGTAAATAGAAATAAAACTTAAGACACAGATTCTAATAAATAGCATGATAGATCTGTATTTTTAATAATTTTGAACAATCAGTTCGTGGAGCATAAAAACTTATCAGAATAAGGCCTTGAAAAACTAATGGAAAATTGCTTTTTCCTAGCTAAAATGATGTTGGAAAACGAATGAAAGTTTAGGTCACCTAATTGTAAGTAACAAGCACTTCAGGTAAAAAAAATAATGAATTGAATATAAGTGTTAACATATTAAATATAATAATTTACATTCAATTTATAGATAAAACAAATATAATTTAAGCACAATCAAACATATAATAAAAAGTAGAGATAAAGAACAATCGCCCAAAAACTTTAACCGAACAATTTAAACTTCAATTATTTTCCCACTTTTTAACCTGACTTGCAAATTTTCGGCGGTGTATTAATGGTGTATAAAGTTACTTTGCTTTTGCAGATATGGAAATAATAGTACATTATGCAACAAGGGACTAAAGTCGTTGATTATTCCCGTGGGTGAGCATTTCTGTACGATGGCAAATCTATACTGCCGTAATAAAGATTAATCTGTTGGCGAATTTTTAAAATGGTCTTACACGTAGCAAGAGTCTGCTCCTCAAAAAATTAAACTTCTAGTTTCCTTTAATGCAAATAGGACGTACGCTTCCTTCCATTCTCGAAACATTCGCATTTAACGACGTTGACTTCGACACGGGTCGTGTGTGTGTATATATTTTTTTTTTCGACCAGATCACAACCCCTCGGTGCGGCAGAGAACTCTCATAACGCCTGTGATTTGCCCGCGTTGTAACGCAGCTCGCTGCGAGAGCTGCTTAGCGAACGTCGTGTTCGCACGTGTGCTACCCTATCCCCCCGCATCATTCCGTGAGGAGCAGGCTTCTCAGATTCGCGTTACAACAGCTTGTTGCAACGCCCGCGGAGGCAGCGGTATTCGCGGTAAGGACGTAGGGAACGGGAGAGAATAACTCGGGAAAATAAACGAATCCCGATTAAAATAAAATAAAGTAATAATATATAGTCCGTCCAATCTTGTTTCGACACAAATATGCGCCGAGTCACATTAATGTCGACTCGGCGTGGAGAGTATCTCGCAAAGCGTACGCGCGCGAACAAGAAGGCCGCTACTCGGTGCCGCTGCACCAAGTTGCAAAGCTATAGAAGCTGCTACTGCTGACGCGATAAAGAAAAAGAGCTCAGCCCTACTTACTTGCAGTCGCCGATCTCGATAGGCGCACACTATACACTCACACGCACTTTGCGCCGGTGGTGTGGCTGGCTCACTCGCAGGAGCCGACGTCCTCTCGTTCGGTTGCTGATTGACAAGCCGGGTCATCCTTCCCTATGGTACATGGAGAAAAGTGGTAGGGCTCGGGGAGCGTGATGCAATCTTGGCGGATAGCACTGCCATGATTTACCGCCAGGCGGCGCGAACGTACTCACGCTCAGTTGTGACCGGCACCCGCTGCCACCATGCTTCTGAACACTTCTCACACGGCAGAACAATCACCCCCCACGGGCGTGATTGCATGAAGAGTGGCATGATTCGCAACACAGTTTCGTTTCCTGTTATAGTTGAAAACTACTGATGTTTATAGGGACACGTGCTTATAACGAATAGACAATTTATAAACGATTGATCTATATTATATACAAAGCAACTGTTTATTATTATAAAAATTTTAATGAACATACATATAATAAAAATATAATTTTCATTCTGTTTTTATGGTTTTAATTATATAATATGTCGCGTAGAAACAAAATTAACATTCTTTTTTTGAAAATGTAAACAAGGTGTTCGTATTATTAAATTTATGCAATAAACATATTTTTGTCACTATTTACATTAAGACTAAGGACGCAGGACAAATAGTCATAGCCGTATTCCGTTCGAAAACACAGACAACCATCCAAGGGAGGTCCAGAGGTTAGTGGAACACTGTATGCTTAACAACCTTCCACTGATTATAGGGTACGACGCGAACTCACATCACAGAGTATGGGGAAGTACGGATTCGAATGCCAGGGGTGTCAAACTGCTCGACTACCTTGCGGTGACAGACCTCGAGATAATGAATGTAGACGACACGCCTACGTTCAGGAATAGGGGTGTGCGAGTCAAACTCGAACTTTTTTTGTTTTGATTGCAAAATAAATCTGGGATATTAAAAATCGACTTAAATACCACGATTGTCGAGTTTTTACACATATCTAACGAATACTATGATTATTCCTTGTTTCGTAGCAATGATATGTTACTTAAATCTTCGAGTTCTTTTTTAAGTTTTTATTTCGAGCTTTTGCCTAAAAATCAACTCGATTGGTTATATGGACTGATTTTACAGCCTATAAATATTTTTGTGCTTTTGTCATCTATTGAATCTGTTTAATCCGTATGTTAACTTCAAATCTGAACACTTATAATATATTATTATATCTTTGATTTAATTATTTGTACCACAATGTCGTAACCAAATCTAAAACTCGACTTTTGACTCGCACACCTCTATTCAGGAACGCAATCAGGGAGGAGGTGATAGACCTAACTCTGTTATCCACCAAGATAGCGCATCTGATCAGCGGGTGGCGAGTAAGTGACGAACCATCGGTATCGGACCACTCTCTGATCACATACTACGAAATGAACTGGGAAGGATATAAGAAAGACGTGGAAAAAGCCATGCGCGATATACCACTCCATATCCAAGAAAGCACATCCCTGGAAGAAGCAGCTGACAAATTCGCTCGGGAGCCTCACCCATGCCTATGACGGAAATTGCAAACCTAAACAGGTCAGATTCAAAGGTAAAGTCAAATGGTGGAGTCAAAGGCTGGAGCAACGAAATGTGAAAACACAAAGGGCCCTGGAAAGAGCCAGAAAACACGGTACACGCTCGCCCTGGATCCAATACAGAACACAGAGAAGCCGAGCGTAACAGCTGGAGAAACTTCTGCGAAAAAATTCTAAAGGGAATTCCAAAGAGACAGCCAGGATGAAAAGGATCCTGGTGAGGAATCCTGAGGCTGTCCTTGGTACGATTAAGCTCCCGAACGAAAAATACGCCACTGCGAAGAAGGAGACGCTAAATCTCCTCGTACAAACGGATTTCCCCAGCTTCGTGGGGGCGGGGACAGGCGACCTGTTGTGCGGGGGATCTGGTCAGGGCCGCGGACCGACTTACGCCGAGTTAAGCGAAAATCGACTGCTGGCCAGGCGGATCGTCACGCTTGATAGAGTGATGTGGACTATAAGATCTTTCGAGCCATTTAATTTACCGGGACCGGATATTATTTTTCCGGCCCTGCTTCAAAAAGTGGAGGATGTTATCATTGGCCCACTGACAGGAATGGCTAGAACAAGCATCACGCTCGGCTTGGTCCCCATATGACGGCAGAGAACCAAGGTAGTATTTATCCCAAAAGCAGGGAGAAATGGATACACATCCCCGAAAGACTTTCGGCCAATTAGCCTGACATCCTTTGTACTAGACCGTTGTACGAATGGTCGATAGATACATTCGAGAGAAGGTTTTGGGCGGCAAGGAACTACACAGAGAGTAACACACTTACAGAGCAGGGGTATCTACGGAGACAGCACTCTTTAGGGCAGTATTCACGATCAATAAACAGGCTCGTAATCCCCTCTACAATAGCGGGATGGATTATCCACATATTGGGAAATTGCAATTTAGAAGCGAGTAAGGGCAGCACGACACTTAAAGGTACGGTGGAGTCTGGATGCTCTCAAGGCGGCGTCCTTTCACCACTAATATAAAGCCTGGTGATGGATGAGCTGCTGACCGAATTAGATAACACAGGCTACATGGAAATAGGATACGTAGACGATATCCTAATTATTGCACGCGGCCCTTTCTTTGACCCCTTGATGGGAGTCATGCAAGGTACCCTAACGTTAGTAAACAAGTAGTGCAACAAGGCCGGGTTATCTGTCAAGCTAAGCTAAGACGGAGATCCTGGTCTGCACCAGGAGATACAAATGAAAAAGGGAATGCAACTTGACCCTTAGGGGGCAGAAACTGCCTCTTAAGAGTCAAGTAAAATATCTAAAAGTCATCTTAGACAGTAAGCTGTCTTGGAAGAAACACTTAAAATATGTGATAGGCAAGGTCACTGCCAACCTGTGGCAAATTAGAAGGGTCAAAGGGAGAAGCTGGGGCTTATCACCAAAAGCCTTAAGATGAATGTATGAGGCCGTACTCAAACCCAGACTGATGTACGGTTCAGCGGTGTGGTGGACGAGAGCGGCCCTCTCTACCTCAAACATCCTCCTCAAACAACTAAGGAGCAAAATTGTGAGGAGCATCTCAGGTGCTATGAGATCAACACTAACAGCAGCATTGGGGATGCTGTTTGATGTACAACCTCTTAGGGTGACACTGGCTGCAGCGGCTGCGCAAGCCCTGCACAGGAACACCAACTCGCTTAGGAAAGGCAATATGCAGGAGCTACTACAGCTCCCAAAAGGATTAGACAAAAAGGGAACTCTGCGGATGAACCCAGACACCACAAACAAAGCCATCCTGTTTCACAAAAAAAAAATACAGAGTAAGCATGCCATCCAGAGGAGAGTAGGATGACGAAAAAATAAACATCTAGAATGATGGAGACCTGTGGTATACAGATGGATCCAAAAGAAGGATGCTGCAGGAGTGGGGGTGTACTAACGACAGAGCGGCGAAGGAACAATCTTGACGCTAGGTCGTCACGCCACCATACTACAAGCGGAGCTGACAGCGATCATGTGGGCGGCGCAAGCGGCACTAGCTGAGAGCACGCGCCTACAGATCTAAATATGCTCCCACAATAAAAGTTCTCTCCAAGCACAAAACAACTTAACCACCAAATCTATGCTGATATGAGACTGTTTTCAGACCCTAAACAGACTAGCACTTAAGGCCAGGGTCACTCTACTATGGGTCCCGAGGCAGCCGGCTGTCGGACTCAGCCAAAGTCTGATCAAGGGGGAGATCCGGCAATGAGCGGAGAATGAGACAAACTAAATGTAGAGTCAAATTGCCACGTGTGACAAAACCAAAGCTTTCGTGACGACTGACAGTGCAAAAAACTGGTCCAGAGTAATCCTTGGACTTCTAAGAGCAAAAACCAAGCTGCTTGTGGAGATCCTTATAGGACACGGCAGCCTGAATGCTCATAGACATCCAATGGGACTAAGTAGGAACTTATTCTGTAGATTCTGTTGCACGGAGGAGGATACCCCCGAGCATCTTCTGTGTAACTGCCCCGCTATAGCGGAAAAGATGTGGCGCCACCTAGGTGCCCCTCTCTTAGAAACGGAAGAGGTTCAGGCCAAGCATGTCCACGGAATTTTCTCATTCTAGGAGACGATTGGCGCTTGAAATAGCGACTGAACTAATCTTGAGGGACGCCAAGGGATGACCCAAGCGTCCAGTGCTCTGAATAATCCCGACTCATATTACAATAATAATAATAATAATCTACACTATATTAAAACACTAAAATGAGCAATTATGTAAAAATTCACCGGAACTAGTGAATAATTCTGGGATGATAATTATTTTATGATAGATATAGAGGTACAAACATAAATACATAATCCTACTGAAAAAAATTTTTAAAAAATCAGAATTAAATACACTTTTTCAATAAAGAATGGTTCACAAAAAGTGACCTAGTCATGAAACATTTCACATAAATTACATATAGGTATAAAATAATGATAAATATTTATATTTATGTGATTTTTTTGGTAGTTAATTAGAAATGAAGTATATGTACACATACATCAAAAACACAGTAAGATTGGTCCAAATATGTCGGATGCTGTAAATGATAATCGTTTTAGAGATATATGGCAAATATGTATATTTCCATTTATAATCTGAATTATTTTTTCAATCATATGCGCCACATAGATACATATGTATATTTTACATATATCATTAGTAGTGATCTTGAGATTTGGTCCGGATGAAAGGGATGCTGCAAATAATCATCTGTACAGATATGATCTGGTTTTTCAAAGATATCTGTTTGTGAATGCGAAATGGCGCACGCTCTATGGATTTACGCATTTCACAAGACGTAATCTGCAGATTTAGTCTGGTTAAAAAAGATGCTGCAAATAATGATTTGTGCAGATATACCTGTTTTTGTAAGGAAGCCTGGAAATTATACTATTGTAAATAATTATTTACATTAATATTAGTTGTGAATTTGCTTTTTGCGTTTCACAGGTTAGAGACTGTCGTTAATTCTTAAATGTGACATTTTCAATAATAACGCTCGCATTACAAAATATTTAGAAATGTGTCATCAGATTTTATATATATATATATATATATATATATATATATTATGATAGTGTTAATATATTGCTACAAAATAAACTTAACAATTACTTATCTAATATTTATACAATTTATTATTAAGTATATCTAACACTTGGATTTTGAATATAGTTTCTGCGGCGATTATTTGGCCAATATTTTACATCTCTAATTTCAATATAATTATGTTGAATTGACATTTTATTTAGAATTATCAATATGACATAGTTTCAAGTGATAACTTAGTTATTTAATATGTTATTTAAATTTGCGTAATGAACCATTAGTGGAGATAACTCAGCCAATCAATATAAAATTAATGCTTTAATAATGTATGATAAGTGGCGATTACTCAGCCAAGCAATATATAATTTTTATTTTAGTAATGTACTATTAATGGAGATAATAACTTATTAATACATAATTTATATTTTAGTTATGTATAATTGATGGCGACTACTCAGCTAATCAATATAAAATTAATATTTTGATAATGTATTATTCATGGCGATTACTTAGCCAATCAATATAGAATTTATATTTTAGTTATGTATAATTAATGACGGTTACTCAGTCAATCAATATAAATTAATGAAGCGATTTAATTTAATTTAATTTAATAATAGTAGCGATTACTCAGCCAAGCAATATATAATTTATATTTTATTAATGTACTATTAATGAAGATGTTAATTAACTAATACATAAATTATATTTCAGTAATGTACTATTAGGAAAGATACCTCAGCCAATCAATATATTATTTAAATTTTAGTAATGTATCATTAGTAGCGATTATTCGACCAATCAGAAAATAATTTAAATTTGAGTAATGTACAATTAGTGGAGATATTTAAAAATAGACTATGTTTTTTGTGTAAATTTTCATTTCATTGTTTAATTTTCGTTTTTCACATTAGTTATTTGTAATATTTTGATTATTTTTGTATGCAGATTCATCATTGAAATCTTTGATTATCAATCTTGTACCATTACAAAGACCACCCTCAATGTCTAAATTTCTTAAGTAACTAATTTTTTACCCCTTTTTTAATATTAATGTATGTGGTGACAATGCATTAGGTGTTAATGAATTACTCTTCTAGATTCTGTTGTAAGCTACATGATGATTTGAATAGTATTTTTGACTGAGCTGTTGCAAATGGTTTAAAACTGAACGTTAACAAATTTAAAACATCATCCTTTTTCAAAATTAGACAACCATTTCTCTTTGACTACAGATTGAATAATATCAGCCTGAGTAGAGTAGGAGATAAAGGACTTGGGGTTATCCTGGACTCTGGCCTATCGTTTTATAAACATATAAACCATGTGGTTAGTAAGGCGTCTAAAATAGTAGGCTTTGTAGCTAGAGTCGCCAAAGATTTTAATAATGTTAATACGGTTACTAGCCAAGAACGTCCACAAAGTCCTCAAAAATCGTAAATATATTTTACAAAAATTAACTTAATTATCCACTGACTTTCAAAATTGTGATCGAGTGTATGATTTATGTTATAATTTTTTGCAAAAGACATAATATATTTATTACGATTCCTCGACTTTGTTTGCAGACCCACTGTTTTTTTATTATAGCAAAAAATTATAACATAAATCATACACTCGATTATAATTTTTCAAAGTTAGATAATTAAGTTAATTTTTGTAAGAGATATAATATATTTACGATTTTTTGACTTCAGTAGGAATATTTGTAACAATAAAATCAAGTTTTATGATTTTTTTTTGGCGATGATCCAAAAAATTTTTTGGCGATGATCCAAGTGGCGCAATTGATTTCTATAAACAAACATTGTAACGGAGTGAGACTTTATCCAACAAACCAACGTTGAATAACTGAATCGCTATCTCGTGCTGCGGCGGAGACTATCTCGTCGCCAGCGATCAACCCGCGTTGCAACGCAGCTTACTCTGCTGCTTTCTCTCTCGTGGACTACGCACCGCCTGGTGCGTGCGCGGCTGCTCAGATGCGTTAAAATTGCGTTATTAACGCCCGCGTAGGCGGCGGTATTCGCGGGGAGGACGTAAGGAAACGGACGTTTGTAATCTAGGTCGGCAAATAATGACAAAAACACGTAAAATAATAAATCTACGGTTATATTTCAATCCGCGATAAAAACGTGATGTTACAAAATAATAAATGCGAGTCGCTAACAAATTTGCGACTCGCCGCGACGCCGAAATACTCGCGCGCTTACGCGCGTATCGCTGAGAAGGTAGCTCGCGATCACCCTCGCACGGGTGGCATACCCACACACACACTCACAAACAGACACTGCGCGCATTCACCAACCTTCTCCTTCGGCTATCACGACCCTGGTCCCGTACAGGCTCTCACGGACATTTCGCTGGACCGCAGAAGCAAGGGAGAGCAGGGTGGCCGGATCTCGTGCCGCACTCACACACAGGGAAAGGCTGGGCACAGCACTTATCGCGAACGCCGAGATTCCGAAAAGGTCTTTCGAGCGAAGTCGCGTTAGGTAACCGGTGTTTACCTTTCGCAGGCCGAGAACTATCCGTCCTGTATTCGCAGGTTTAGCCCGCGCGCTCGCTCGTTCTCTCTCTCTCTCTCGCGCCCCCGAATTCGCGCGTGTTTATCGTCACGCGCGCGACTCTATGTTCTCTCGTCGCGGCGCAGCGGTACTCATACCGCTACGAGTTGGCCGCGGTGCTCAACTCGTTATAACATATATTTAAATAATTTATCACTAAGCTTTGAATTTTTAGTCAATGATGGACATTAGGGAACAATTTTCCCCTACGATGATTTTCTTTATTTTGATGTTTGCTATCTCTGTGATTTTTTGGGAATGCTCCAAGCAATTCATAAGCTTTGCCACAGGCCATAAATATGAATTTTAATCACTTTAGCACTAATTTATGGATATCTTCATTATATATATATATATATATATATATATATATATATATATATATATATATATGTGTGTGTGTGTGTGTGTGTGTACACACACGTTTAAGGTAGTTTACCGGCTGCAGTGGTGCTCAATCAGGGTTGTTACTAGAAAATTCCTTTATTAAGATATTATACAGTGTTATCTAATGTCAAAACCTTACAATTCATAGTATCAAACATTAGAATAATGATATAAATTGTTTAGAGTACAAAATACTCTCAAAACTTGTAAGAGGGAGAAACACTGCGCACCTATATATTATATAATGATAGCATGGGATGAAAACTTTGAATGGTTGTATCTTAGAAAAAAAGCCTCGTTTGCCCTATCCAACTTTTTCTCCATGATTTATATTGCTATTTCACACTATAAGCTAGTTTTTTTTAAATATTCTAAGAAAATTCGCTTCGCAATTCAACTAAACGTCCTTAAAATTCGGACTCGGTATAGGCTTCCCATGTTAAAATACAAATTTCAAGGTTCAATATCTTTAAAAATAATGTCGCTTGGGGGGTAAACAAAAATACCACGTTGTAGAGGACAATTAATTGAACATGTAAACAAAGTTTGAGCGATATCCTAAGAAAATTAATATTTCGGTGAACTACCTTAATATTTGCATGTTACTTAAAATCTTAAATTATTGAATTTTTTATTATACTCTTGCGTCCACTATATCATATGTATAGATGTGTATAACATACATATACAACTACCGAATATAAACACAAAGTCTAAAACGATAAATCTTTAATCGTGCTTGCTCTGAACGTAACACTATACCTCATCATTATAAAATACATATAAATTATAAAAATGTAAATAATTAACTCTATGATATATGGTTACTGCATCAAAAAATCGACTTCTTAAACAAATATTGAACAAGATACTTTTACTAAATTGCAATTTATGCATTGTATACATTAATTAAATTGTAACTAGATTATGTATAGCAAATTATAACAATCATTATTGCATTGAAAAAGTAATAATAATAATAAAAATTAAAATAAGAACAATATTTTAATCATAATTTTAACCATAAACAAATTATTATGCAATTTTTGACTATAATGAAATATCAATGACATTATACTTTGCAATAAAATGCAACAAAATCATTTATATATATAACAAAAATAATAATTTTAATAAATTAAAAATAATATACTTCACTAGTCAAGAGGCTGATAGAAAAATTCATCTGCTACAAACATCATAAACATTGAAGAACCTGCAACAATAAAATAAATTCCTCAAAGTTAATGCTTAATAGAAAAAGTTTTAAACATTAATTTTTGTTTTTATTTTATAATAAATCACTTATCTAATAATTCGATTGAAGTACTTTATTGAAGACAGGATACGCATACATGGAACACTTGTACAATTCAACAATTTATATACATACACGCACATATATCACTAATAATTAGAGAAAAATAATAACTATCAAACAATATTATTATGCACCAACAATATAGGCTATATAATTTATAATTTAAAATTGAAAAGTTGAAACAAACTAAAATCTAAAATACTAAATATGGAGTGTAAACTTCAATATCAAAATTGGACAAACGATTCGAATCATAAACTACATAAATATAACTATAGAATAACACTATTAGTAATCAAAGGCAACTTCACTTCTTACACAATTTGCTAGCATGACTCACTGGCTTTAACGGAAAATCTGAAAATCATTTATTTGCTAAAATACATTAGCTTATACTTTTAACGCACAGAATAATATAATTTGCTCCATAAATATAAATCTCATTGAACCTTATAATAACAGAATTAAAAACTATATAGATAAGAACACATCTATTTAAGAGAGAGCACGCAACAACGCGAAATAAACCGTCATAAGTGTCATACAACATGTCGTAGATGGCAGGACTTTTGTACGTTGCAGTGTCGTACTGCCATTCCGGCTCCGGCATAGCCGTAGATGCTAGACATATGGAAGTACTGCTACTGCCGTGACTGAAGATTAGACCCATTACACGCAAAAAGGAACAGAAACAAATAAATACTGACCCACCATGTTAAATAAGTATTGAGAATAATGCTATTGCGAAAAAGTTCCCGTTGATTACACAGGCCCACAAAAAAATGAACTTGTATGTCCATCAACAAAACCCATGTACTCCTATGTATTTTTGCGCGCTGAGTCCTGAATCTGAATCTCGCATTCTTTTAACCTCAGCACGTTGGGTTCAAGAGCATTTGAAGGTCAAATTGCAGAAATCAGCCATAACCAATACAATACATCTATCTGTTAAGTTTTGGGTGGCACTGAATCCAAATCCGGTATTTGTTTTTCTCCATAAGGTAAGTTTGAAGGTCAGTTCAAGGTCAAAGCTGTGTACTCTGGGAAAAATGAATTTTTGACTGCAGATTCTGAAAGAGCGGGAAATTTTACGTCCAGATAGTTATTCAATTTTTTTTTAATATAACTCAAGGTTATATGAAGGTCACTTAATCTTGTTGGATGGAGGATTCGTATGACAATAAGATAATGGGTTTTCATGGGGCAAACTACTATGTCGTTATGTTTTCAGGGTCGCCGAATCGAAATCTGGTGTCCGTTTGTCTCCATCAGGCCGAATTGGAGGTCGTTTGAAGGTAAAATCCTCGACAATTAGTGAAATCGAGTCATGTTATCATAGACAAGATGGACGATAAAGAGAAAGCAGCATGGATTAGCTTCAAAGATGTAGTGGAAAACTTCTTAGGGAATCACAAGAGCGAGAACTACAAAAAACAAGTTGAAGACTTACTTAAAAATTAGAATAGTTTGGGTTAATTGATGAATTAGAAGCTACACTTTCTTCATTCACACTTAGACTACCTTCCATAAAATCTTGGAGATTATAGCGAAGAACAAGGGGAACGGTTTCACCAAGATATTAAAGTAATGGAACAGCGATACCAGGGCCGGTGGGACATTAATATGATAGCGGGCTTTTGTTGGACATTGAAAAGAGAACATATTATCGACGGAAAGAAAAGAAAGCGGAATCCCCTACACCGATCATTCGAAGACAAAAGAACAAGAAAAAAAAAAGAAAATCATGAGTTTTGTAATACATGATACTCATATCTCCGTGTGTGGCTGTTTGTCATACGACGGTTGGTCAGTTTCACTATTTTTCTTAAATACTAATTTATTGAACATCATTCATTAAGATGTAAAATTTTCCATTTGTCCTGAATCTGTGATCAAAATTTCCTTTTTTAGTAAAAAAAAATATATATTTGATCTTGGAATGACCTTGACTTTGACCCTGAGGTACTAAGCGGTCTTTATATTTGGATTCAGCGGCCCAAAAAATGTGTCAGAATGATAACATGACTCGATTTCACTAATTGTCGAGGATTTTACCTTCAAACGACCTCCAATTCGCCCTGATGGAGACAAACGGACACCAGATTTCGATTCGGCGACCCTGAAAACATAACGACATAGTAGTTTGCCCCATGAAAACCCATTATCTTATTGTCATACGAATCCTCCATCCAACAAGATTAAGTGACCTTCATATGACCTTGAGAGTTATATTAGAAAAAAATTGAATAACTATCTGGACGTAAAATTTCCCGCTCTTTCAGAATCTGCAGTCAAAAATTCATTTTTCCTAGAGTACACAGCTTTGACCTTGAACTGACCTTCAAACTTACCTCATGGAGAAAAACAAATACCGGATTTGGATTTAGCGACCCCCAAAACTTAACAGATAGATGTCTTGTATTGGTTATTGCTGATTTCTGCAATTTGACCTTCAAATGCCCTTGAACCGGACGTGCTGAGGTTAAACGAATGCCAGATTCGGACTCAGCACAGAAAAATACATAGGAGTACATGGGTTTTGTCGATGGACATACAAGTTCATTTTTTTTGTGGGCCTGTGTTATTATTCTCTAATCGTGTTATTAACTTATAAATTTGATATGTTATTAACATTACAATCCCTAAAATCTTTTATACACAAACCAATTTATCAACAATATTTGAATATCTGCATACTTTGTGTGTGTATGTGTGTGCATGTATGTGTGTTCATCAGCGAACCTTTAAATATCGGCGAGTG
The DNA here is from genome assembly GCF_009193385.2 of Nasonia vitripennis. Lineage (NCBI taxonomy): Eukaryota > Metazoa > Arthropoda > Insecta > Hymenoptera > Pteromalidae > Nasonia > Nasonia vitripennis. The sequence continues at coordinate 2,503,691 of NW_022279614.1, read as the reverse complement.
CCTTATGTGAAAAGCGAAGCTTTTCGCTTTTAGCGATGTTTTACTTAAAAAGGTACTTTTTTTACTGTATTGAGGTGGTTTAAGTCCGGATCAAACATTCAGATTTTTAAATTTTAAGGTTTAAAATGCAAATAAGGTAGCCTTAACATATACATAGGGCTTTAAAAGTATTTTAAATAATAAATTCAATGCATCCCTTATGAGCTACAAATTATTGAAAATAGGCAAAAATTGCTTGAAATCCCAACATTGACCCTCTCCTATGATCACACGGTGTGAACTTTTTTTTTTTTTATTAAAACCTAATATCTTACGATTGAGTGAACGGAATTTGGTGAGAATATAGTTTAGGTTATGTAGAATAAAAGAAAATATTGAGAAGGCCCACAATAGTTTTCGGGGGCCCCAAAATTTAAGGAAATAAGACCCATTTTGCGATTTCAGCGATAAAATCTTTGCCTTTTTCAATATGTATAATATTCCTTGGAAACAAAAATGTGCGACTTACAAATGTTTGTCTACTAAACTCATATCTATCAAGAAAAGTAGCATGTCCAGTACCAACATTTTATAAAATGTAAAATGCTTTCTATCAAAATAAAAAAGTTTATAAATATATGCAAAATTTTGCCCAAAAATGCACGATTTATCATATTTAAGTGGATTTTCTTAAAAACTGAAGGACGCTCAGATAACTTTTCTCGATAGATTTAAGTTCAGTAGACAAAAATTTATTATAAATATTGAAAAAGGCAAAGATTTTATCGCTAAAATAGCAAAATGGGCCTTTCTTCCTTGAATTTTGGGGCCCCCGAAAACTATTGTGGGCCTCCTCAATATTTTTCTCTTATTCCACATAACTCAAACTATATTTTCACAAAATTTTATTCAATTCCGTTTACTCAATCGTCAGATATAAGGTTTTATTTATTGTAGACAAAAAAATGTTTTCACACTGTGAATCGTCCTGAGTTTGATTCAACACGATAGGAAAAACGCGGCGAGTATCGTTCTAACTTTTGAAACTTTCTTACGACATACCGATTTCTGCTCTGCTTTACGGAGAGTCTTGCGGGTCGCGTCGCTACCTCGAGGACCGCATCCTAGATCGACATTCCCCCTTTGTCATAAAATTCCTGTTGGCACGTTTACGATCCGTACGCGAAGTGGCTTTGTTCAGCCCGGACGCCGAACCACTCTGTTAGCCTACAGAGGTTCGCTCGTTGATTAGTGGTGCGTCGCTCGCATCCGCTTGTTCGCTTGCTTCCTTCGGCGGTCGAGCGATGTCGTCCTCTTCACTCTTTAGCGACTTTTTACTTGACCGTAAGATCGTGCTACTCATTAAGCTACATAACCGGTGCCGGATCGACGAACTTCCTATTCAACGATCCTCCGACAAATTCTCATCTTTAAGCCGGCGTCCGCTTGGTAATGCTTTGCTTCACATCCGCTGTTCGTGACTTTTCTACGTGACGATATCGCCAGCCTTGCCTACTACTGGTCCATGTCGTGCATTTTAGTAACGCGCTTGGCGGGCTGACGCGCTACTCGCACGCTAAGACACTACTTTGCAGCTCTCTCTCGAGAACTTCACGCAATCGTGCCATGTACCGATCGTTAACCCTCTTTATCGAGTTTTCTAATATATATATATATATACTAGGGGGGTACCCCCCTGCTCGCTCCGCTCGCCATCCCCCAAATTTTGGTTTTTATTATATTGTATTGATAAATAATAAATTGAGTATAAAAAATGTAAATATTTATTTATATAAAAGTATTGTAAATAATTTAAAAAGGACAGTTCATCTGTAGATAGTCAATTTAGATAGTAGATTTTTTTGGAATTTAATCTTGAAATCATATTTTAACTCTCTTTTTTATTGTCTGATATATTCTGAAATTAATGTAAATAAATCAATTTGGTATTCAAATAGAAATTCATTTTTTTACTTAATAACCAAAATATTTTATAATAGATGATTTAAAAATGTTACCTTTATGATAAAAAGTAATAGTTTATGTCTTTACAATAGAATTTCAAAAGAGAGGATTACCACACGCTCATATTGTAGTTAAGCTACATCCAAAAAACAAGCTCATGACACCTCAATCTATTGACAAATACATTTCTGCTGAAATTCCTGATAATTCAGATAAAGGTTTACAAAAATTAGTAATTAAACATATGTTACATGGACCACATACAGAAAAATCTCCTTGCATCATCAAAAATAAGACTATTTGTAAAATAAAATTTCCAAAACCATTCCGCGATATCACCATTTTTAAAGAAAATGGTTATCCTGAATATCGAAGAAGAAATAACATTTCACAAAACTATACTTATCGAATTAAAAAATTTAGAAAAATTATTCCAGTTGACAACTCAATGGTTGTTCCTTATAATAACTTTTTATTGAAAAAGTATAAGTGTCATATTAATGTCGAATATTGTGCATCAATTCAAAGTATTAAATACATATTCGATTATATTCACAAAGGTGGAGATAGAGCATTATGTAACATGAAAAAAATTGAAAATCCAAATAATTCTAGCGAAGAAACTCCCATAGTACATGATGAACTCACTCAGTATGTAGATGGTAGATATTTAAGCCCAATGGAAGCTGCTTGGCGTCTACAAGGATATCCTCTTTGTGGTAAAATACCCGCTGTAGAACGTTTAGGAATCCATACAAAAGATCAACAACATATAGTTTACGAAGAAAATAAAGAATTGCAAGCCTTAAACAATAAAGAAACTACTTTAACAGCATGGTTTAAATTAAATAAAATTGATGATTTTACAAAAACACTTAAATATGTTGAACTGCCTGAATATTATAGATTTAATAAAAAATCAAAATCTTGGATAAAACGTTCACGTTCTTCTCAATACAATACTATTGCTCGACTTAATATCGTATCACCAAAAGATACTGAGAGATTTTTTTTTAAATTAATATTAAATCGAGCAAGAGGTCCAACTTCATTTGAAGATTTGAAAAATCATAAAGATATAGAGTATCAAACATATAAAGACGCAGCACTTGCAATGGGCTTAATAGAAGATGATTCACATATTTTTATTATTTTTGAAGAAGCTTGTCACATCATGTTACCATTTCAATTACGTAAATTTTTTGCATGGTTTATTTTAGCAGAAAACATACAGGGTAATACAATTTGGAACAAATTTAAAAATTATTTCACCGAAGATTTTAAGACAAATAAAGAGAATAATGCTCTATCTCATATTCAAATTATATTAGAGAATGAAGAAAAATCTTGCAAAGATTTCAGTTTACTAGAACCAAATAGTATTATTAATGATGATGCAACATCTATAGATAATGTCTTACAAAGTACCGATATCTTTAAATTTATGTTTGATCAATTGACCGATCATCAAGAGGCAATTTTTGAAGAGTTAGTTGACAATGAACACAAAATTTATTTCATTGATGGACCTGGAGGTTCGGGAAAAACGTTTTTATATAAAACATTAATTTATTATTACATGTCATTAAACAAAAAAGTTTTATCAATGGCATGGACTGGTATTGCGACTATTTTGTTACCTAGGGGATTGACAAGTCATCGAACCCTCAGATTACCTTTAGATTTAAATAATATTGAAAGTGCGTTTTTGAAATTAGAGTTTGACAAAAAAAGATTAAGAGAGGCAGATTTAATAATTTGGGATGAAGCTTCAATGATACCTAGAAATCAGGCTTTAGAAATTATTAATCGTACTTTACAAGATGTATGTCGTAACGATATTCCTTTAGCGGGAAAATGAATAGTATTAGGAGGAGATTTCAGACAAATTCTTCCAGTAATTAAACATGGATACCGAAACTCTATCATAGAAGAAACAATTAAATATTCAACTTTGTGGCCTCTTTTTAAAATCTTGAAGTTCAATAAAAATATACGTTCGAATAATGTAGAATTTTCCTCTTTTTTGTTAGAAATAGAAGAAGGTAAAGTCGATACATTTGAAATTCCTCAAAAATGGAAAACTACCGATGTTTGTAATGAAATTTATAAAAACATTAATTTAGGTGCTTCCGTTAGTAGCGTGATCTTAGCTCCTCATAATGAAGACATCAAAATTTTAAATAACAAAGTTCTAAAATTATTACATGGCGAATCAAAGACATATTATAGTGTAGATTATGCAACACATAAAGGAGTAGATCAAACAGAGGAAAATATTCATTTAAATTATCCAGTTGAAATGTTGAATAATATCAGAGAAGGTCTTCCACCACATAAACTTAATTTGAAAGTAAATGCAATAGTGATGTTAATTAGAAATTTAAGTATTACAAATGGTTTATGTAATGACACTCGTTTAAAGATTACCAAATTATATGAGTATAACATTGAAGCAGAAATAATTACAGGAGATAACATTGGACAAAAAGTTTTTATACCGAGAATAACACTAAACACCAAAAATTCATCTTCGTTTCCATTTACTCTTTTTAAAAAACAATTCCCAATCATATTAGCGTTTGCCATAACGATAAATAAATCACAAGGCCAAAGTTTTGGTTCAATAGAAATTTTTTTGAAACGACCATTGTTTTCGCATCGTCAATTATATGTTGCATTATCTCGATGTCGAAATCCTGATAATATACGTATTCAGAATGAGTCAGGTGAATCAATACAAAATATTGTTTGGAATGAAATTTTAAATATTTGATTCAAAACTGTTTAGTCAATTCTTAGGGTTTTCGATCACAGAATAAATTATTATTCAATTTTTTTTTAGATTTTTTTCAAATAAAAGACATGTATTTATATTAACTTCTTGCTGCTTTTCAATTTCGAATTTTAAAATCATTTTGTAGATATTCAAATTAGTATGCATACATAATTCTTTTTAATTATTTTACAAGAATCATCAATATAGACAATGCAGAATAAAACAGAAACATAAATGATCGTTTAATAACAATAATGAATTAATTTCATATTAATATAGGACATGATATAATAATGTCTAATTAATTTATAAATATTAAATGATTATTTAACATATTTACTTAAAAAAAGTTTTCATTGAGATTTCGTCCTGTTAAAAAATGTAGAAAAAAATCAACATTTATTTTCAAATTAACTACGTATTTAAATTTCTTTTTTCAATATGAATACATAAAATTAATTAATTGATAAAAATTAATAAAAGATAATTTTTCTTAATTATATCATGTTTTACGTAATTCAAAGGCGACAAATTTAATTTAAATACAAAACTGATTTGATAACAAATTGATTAATATCCATTATTTTTAACAAGATATTTTTTAGATTAAATGCATAAATTAAAAATATTAAAATGATTATAAAGATTCTAAACTTCTTTTAAGTAAATATGTTTCTGCAGGATGGAGGATGGTATTAGGTGGATTCTTAGGGGAGGAGGACTGGTATCTAAGACTCCTGTGGTTATATGGCTCTAGACGATGATTCCACGGTTTTTTATTAAATTATTATATAAAAAATTCAAACTGTTAACAATAGATAATTTCTAACTTGATATATATCCAAATCAATAGTATAATTTTATTTACTAAATGAAACTATTGTTCATAGTAGCCTTTATTTTATATAATTATATCATGTCATATAATTACGTAAAATAATTGGCGAATTTTTTAAATAATAATTTAAGAAAAACAAAAAAAAATCAACGCGCCTGAAACACATTGTATATCCATATTATAATGTGCTTCTGACAGTACCTCTTGGGTGGTGTGGAAATCTGTCGTTATTATCTTCTCAATTTAAACTTTAACCCATCGTTATACCATTTTTCCAATAAAGAAAATTTTGTCGATCTTCTAAAATTGATTTAAGAGGGGCCATCGGAGGGGATGCGGAGGGGCTTGCGGAGGGGCTGCGGAGGGGGGCGGAGGGGCGCGGAGGGGTTATTGACATAAATTTACACATGCATCTATATAATATAGGAAGATATATATGTGTGTGTGTATGTATGTATGTATTTCGTCTTATATTAAAGGTCTAAAAAGACAAATAAAGTGGAATATCTTTTTTGAGAGGTGTCGTCAAAGGAGATCCCACTTACCTTGTGGGCGTAGTCTATCAACCATCACATACTCTATTTCTGAGAAGCAATATCTTAAACAACTAACAATGATGCTAAATACATTAAATCGTTTATTGAAGAAAGCTCTATGAAAGCCCTCCTAACCTTTGGGACTAAGACGCTGAAGGAATTTATTCCATATGAGCGTCTCATACCTCTGGAATGTATTATATTACCTTCACAACTTCCCTTGTTGCATAGTGTATTATTAGATTAGAATATTGAAAGTACATATACTTGAAGATTGATAGACCATGCATTAGACTAAAGCATCTTATACCTTCTCACGCATACTCAACAATCGCTTATTTATATTTATTATTTTGTAGATTATAATAATAAAAATAATGTGTATAACACAATGTATGAAAATAAAAACTCATCAAATCTAATCTAATCATAATCAATTAATTGAGGATTAACATTGAGAACATGTCAAGATATTAAGTTAAATGCATGGCATATGAATGAGATAAAAATACATTGGGTGTCATAAGTAAAAATTAGTTTCCACGACAAATTCGTAAATTACCTTCAATCGCTTTTCCTGGTTTGTAATCATTGGATTGTAAAATCTTCTTTATCAAATTAAGGCACTGAATATTAAATCTTTCAAATGAAAGTTCTTGTCCCGCTTCCGTAAAACAATAGTAAACTGTGAATTCTAATGAAATTGGTATCATGTCTATATAACAAAAAGGATGGATTTCTTGCACTTCTAACAAAACTTTAGTTAGATGTATGATAAATTTTTCGCATACTTCTAAAAGTATACCTTTGGATAAAAGACTTCTTCCTGAAAAAATTCAAGTTTTTTAATTTTTTCATAAATTTTTAATTAATGTTATAAATTTTAATATTATTGATTAAGCTGTGGTGAAAAACAAGATTAAAACAATATTTTAGTAAAGCTCGGAAAAATGATTTTAAACTTTAGTGTTTAGCGTGGTATGATCACCTGATTATCGGTCAACCCTGGAACGTACATAATAATTATATCTTGACTATTGTGCACAGTGCCCGTCGGTCTTTGCTTTTATATATTTAAAGGGACGCCGCGCAAAGAAACAGATTCCTGTTTCACCATGGTTTTATCCGGTTTTCGTAATTCAAAGTTTTCTCAAAATCAGCCAAACCAACTAACTTAAAATTTCAGGAAATTGTTTATAACATTGAAATGAAAAGATAGTTTTTATTTTTCGTTTTTATTATTTCTGTATTTTTTTCTGTTACCGGCAGCTTATTAAGTAAGCACATTGCCTACGGTGCAGCGGTGCCTCCTCTTTACAGCCTTTTTACAAATAATAAAGAAATATTTGAGACAAACCTTACTTGCCCGCCCTCCCCTACTTAAGTAACAAAGTACATTCCTAAAGTAGTAAAATAGATATAAAAAAAAAAATCAACGAAAACCTTGAATTACTTGGCGATGCCATATCACTGTGTAATGCCATTGTCAAACATATGGTATCAAGTTTGATTTATTATTGTTACCGGTATGTAAAAATGACTGATTCCAGTGCGTTTGGCGGAATTTTTCCGTCACATTGTTGCACTAAACAATCTTCTAAATCATATTTTGACCCTGTGGTATCCGCAAAATTTTCATAGAATTTTAACGACTCCGCAAGGAGACACTAGGCGGAGATTGAGTGGTGGCAGCCGTATTAGGTACTAATTGATAACGCTACCGACAGACAAGCGGAGGCTAAAAAGGCTTCGAGCAAGCGTTTTTAAACGTGATATACCCAGAAATATTTTTAACGATTAGTTTCTACTACCGAAAGTTTATACATATTTTTATAATATTGACGAATTGGTTTTCTGAACGAGAAAAGTGCACCTAGATGGACCGTAGAAGATTACTCATTCGACCCGTACACAGAACGTACGTAACCCGTATACGTCCTGACTATGCATTCACCGTTAATATATTCTGATCAGCGAGTGACCATTGTGACAGTCGCAAACTGAGGCCATAGTCATCTACAGTATGCTATGCAGTTGCGCCAAACGCAATAGTCTTGGTTTGTGACAGTCACAATAGTCTTTCGCAAATCGCTGACGTCAGACATACCAGAAATTAGTAGAGAGTGTCAATGCCGTGTTAAAAAAGTGTGCCGAATTCAATTATGATGCCACTTGCGGCATGCGACCAAACCATACGCATCTGGATACGGAGCATAAGGGAAGTATCCACGTCTATTGGCAGTGGAAGAAAAGGAAGTGGCGCTATTTTAAGCTTCGCCACGCCTGACGCGGCAAAGGAAAAATGACAAGTGGCAACTATCGAATTCGCGTAAAAGCGCGTCGTGGTCGTTTCAATAGACGACAAATAACATTTTAGGCATATCATTGGACTAAAAGGAATAATTAAATTTTTCTTTTTTTTCTACTTGCTTATAGAATGTATATAATATGTAAAAATAATAAAGAATATATATGGCGCATTCCGACAAACACCGATTTTCATTTCTCCTCTACTTCGCTGCGATGTGTGCTCTCTATCTTCCCTCTTTACCGCCGCCACCTACCCCTAATATATCTCCTCTGTTGCTTCTAGATGCGTATAGTGCGAAGAGAATACCGCAGAGCAGGGCTAGCTGACAGCTGCACATCGCATGTCACGCTTTCGCCTATGCTCATCGGCAATCTCTCTACAAATTGCTGGATATGCTATGCTACTCCATAAAGAGCGCAACAGAAAATTTAGAGGCATAGCGGTTGTTAATCATGTGGTCACGTGGTTCTGCACGAGCGCTAAGCAAATGGCGTGCTATCAGTATTTGGTGTCGACCACCAAGCGTTTAGCCGTCGTCCTTCTAAAAGGATCAGATATTTTACAATATGTAAAGTGTGGAGATAACGAGGTTGCGAAGCGATGCAAGGCGGTAAGCCACCGAGGCCGTAACATTGGATACATCAACACTTATATACACAGTTATTTAAAAATGCATTCACACGAGCATGTATAATGATGCGCGCGCGCCGCCGCTGCGTCGTCATTTCCACTCTCATCCATTCATGCCATAGAGGTACTACAACTACTACTACTAAAGGGAAGTAGCCAGCCCGAAGAAAATCCCCCTACCTGCACCACGTACTCTCTATTCCTTCTCCTCTGCGCTCTGGCTTGCTACTGTGCTGTCGCTTCGTTGCTGTCCCGCTTGCCGCTGACTTGTTCATTATAAATACTTCGAATATTTAAATAAATAGACGGTAAAAACGTACCGATTTTATCACTCCAAAAAAATTTTATGCAATTCTGTACTGGACAAAAAGTAGTAAGAAAACAATGTTTCTAAAGTAATTCAGTCGATTTTATTCGAAAGGCAAAACCTTTTAACTAAACTTATTTTGCTTTAAATAAAAAATCCTTCGAATAAAGCATTGTTTATTTAAAGAAACATGTAAAATTAGTGTCAGCAAAAGACTAGGGTGATATACATTTTTTCACAAATTTATTTTATTGCTCCGCTGTTCCGTACCTCCGCAAGCAGTTCGCAAATCTCCCTTAAGGCCTGTTTACGGGAGGTCACTATGGAATGGGGCGACTACCTGCAGGTACCCATCCATCCATAATACATCGATTTCACAGACTACAATAATCCAGGTAGCCGCCTTCATCATAAACTGATGCACTTCAAAAGTCGTCTGCTTGCTGACTTTTGTACATAAATATGTAAAAGAAAAAATAGAAAAGCTTGCAAGCGGTCCATGTAGAGGCAACAAAAACCTTTCCTCTTAAGTCCTCCAGCTCTCTCTCTCTCTCTCTCTCTCTCTCTCTCTCTCTCTCTCTGTCTCTCTCTTCCTCTCTCCCTCCCTCTCTCCCTCCCCCTCCCTCTCCCTCTTTCTCTGCTTAGATTAAATCATGCTTAGATGAACATGTATTTTAGTATATCAATTATAATTATTTTTATCCGTAAACCTTTTGAGACAAATTAAACATTTGTACTTTTATTAATACTATGCGCTCGCATGTAAGTCGCATCTTTAGAACAAAATTCATTCATTTTGAACAATAACCATAATTAAGTATAATTAGATGTCATAAAATTATATAAAATTATTGGTAATTTTTATACAATAAAATATAAAAAGCAAAATAAAAGCAACACGCCTAAAGTACATGGAATTGATATAATGTGCTTCTGACAGTACCCCTTAGGTGGTATGGAAATTTGTCTATTGTTGGTTATATTTTCACCGTTTATAAGTATACTTCTTTCTATAAGACTTTCTTCTACAGAGAGGAAAACTGTCTATTATTGTTTCACTGAATGATTATATATAATAATGATTGTTTCTAATAATTCATCAACTTCTTTAAACTCACTTAATCACCTTCAACTTAACGAATGTAAAACTTAATGAATATAAATAAATTGTCTTATAAAGTTTTCTTCAAATATAACGGTCTCAAGCCCGATAACGCAAAAAGCAGTCTCTAAATATGCTAATTAAAATAAATTTTAAACTTTAAATATAGAACTAACAATACATTGTAAGTAAATTAATCATAACAAATTTTCGCTGTTACTGTGTGGGGGGCTGTGGGGGGTAGGTGGGGGTATGTAAGGGAGCTGTGGGTGGGGGAGCATTCAGATTTTCCAAAAATAAACAAAAATGTCCGTTATTTTGCGGGAGGGCCGAGAGGGGGCTGTGGGTGGGGGGGAGGAAAATAGCTAAAATAACTATATATATATATATATATATATTCTCGCCGCTCCGCCGTAGCTTCTGCTGTTGCCGCCACTGGCTAGCAGCGCTGCTGCTGTTCGAATGGTGCTGACATCTCGTCAGTGGTGCAGAGTGCTGACGGGAAAAGTGGGGGTGCGAAAAATACCTTAATCTTTTTTATAATAATCATCGGATGACTTTAATTTTGCTTCTTCCTAGAGGAAGCTTTGTAATAGTAAAATATTCAGTTTCGCTAAAACTGCATAAAAATGTATTTGGAGATGTTTGGAGCTCGAATCACATACGTTTTTAGAAAATGTCCGTGCGGATAGCTGTGTGTATATGTGTGTGTGTTTTTTGTTTCTTTCTTGGAGAAAGAGGTATTGTCAGCTGTGTGTCGGATTCACAATGACTAAACCCATTCCCCTTACGACCAGGTAAAAAAACACTTAGCCGTAGAAAACGTCGCTTCTTTGCCTTTATTGACCCACGCTAAAGGTGCCTAGTTCCATCTTCTATATACTCAGCCTCTCCGTCTTCTTCTGTCATCTTCGTATTTTCTAACTTTCTTGAGAATGTCTGCTGCATAGTTTCTCACTGCGCACCATCCATCCCCTAAAGCCAGCATGGCCGTCATAATCGACGCAGAAGTTACTCTGATGTGAAGAAAACTGTCCATTTTTCTCGATCCTGATGATATCGTGAGCACTCGCAAGACACGCTCAAAATTCTCTGTTGCGTCTAAACATATTGGGCAGTTTGGAAAGCCGTCTAGTTTGAACCTGTGCAGGTACGCCTGGAAACACCCGTGCCCAAACAATAACTGCGTGAGGTAGTAGTTAACTTCCCTATGTATTCTTCCAATCCAGTCTCCTATCCTTGGTATAAGGCGATGAGCCCATCGCCCTTTGCCGCTAGCGTCCCATCTTGTTTGCCATTCAGCCATCGTCTTCTTTCTTGCGGCATCCCAGATCTCCTTCTGGCTTTTGTCATTCGTTTATCTTTTAGATTCGAATACGTCCTTTTTTCCAACGCTAAAAGGTCAATGGGCAGCATGCCTGCTATATTGCAAACAGCAACGTCCGATACCGTACGGTAAGCGGACACCACTCTTAGTGTACTTCGCCTGTACATGGTAGTTAACTTTCGTGCATACGATTTCACTCGCATCATATCTGCCCATATTGGGATTCCGTATAGCATAATCAATGTGGCTGGCTAAGAGCAACCTTCGCTTCTGAGTTGGCCTCATACATTTAGAATCAATCATGATAGAGCAGCGCCAACTTTTGCTGCTTTATCGCTGACTATTTCCAGATGTTGTTTAAAACTTAGTCAGTGTAATTTCCTCCATCTTTTTCCTACTAGAAATAAGAATAATTTCAGTTTTGTGACTGGTTGGTTCCAGACCCATCTCTGTTAGCCATTTGTGTATTATACGGGTCGACTCTTCAGCTATATCTGTCACCTCTTCTTTACGTTTTGCTACTACCACTACTGTTATGTCGCCAGCGAATCCCACGACTGTTGCTCCTTCAGGTGATTATAGCTTTTGTACCTTGTCGTACATGATGTTTCAAGTCAGTGGGTCAAGCACTGATTTCTGACAAACGCCTCCTGTAACTTTATAGGGCTTGGTACCGTCCTCTGTGTCATATAATAAGATTCTGTCCTTCAAGTAGTCGGACATCATCCTTCTCATATATAAGAGCACATCCTGCTTCTGGAGTGCCTCATGTATTTCACTCCATCTGACCGAATTAAATGCATTTTTGACATCCGAAGTAATTATGGCGCAGTACTTCTTTTTTCCTTCCTTCCATCTTTCCCTCTCTATCGCTGTTTGTGCAATGTCAATCACTAAATTAACTGCGTCCTGGGTTGAACAATTTTTCCTGAAGCCATATTGGTGTTCCGCTAATCCACCTTTTCCTTCTATAAAACGATCTATTCTGACGCAGATAATGCGTTCCAGGATCTTGCCCGGGGTATCCAGCATGCAATGCGGTCTGTATGATGAGGACTGCTGGGGGTAGTTTCTTTCCTTTTGGCAGAAGCAAGAGTCACTGTTTCTTCCAGATTGTGGGGAATGTTCCCTCTTCTTGACATGCATTGTTCAAGTCTACGAAGACCTCTGGATGAGCATGAATGACATGCTTTAATGCAATATTTGGAATGCCATCTAGCCCTGGGGCCTTGTTGGTTCCTACGCTTCTGCAGGTAGCTGACAATTCCTCAATCGTGATCGGCGGAATAGCCTCTTCAACGTCAACGTCGGCGCGAGAGTGAGCATCGTTGGCGCGAGAGCAAGCCTCGTCGGCGCGCACGCTGATTGGTCCTCTGCATGTCGCAAGCCAATCAGCGGGCGCCGATGCGTGGCTCGCTACCCGCGCAGACTGTGAGTCGAAGAGGCGCTAACAAGAAATGCGGGCCCGACGGGCGCGAGGAGAGAGTAAGCGCGAGAACGAGCGGGAAATCCGCCAGATCTCTCCCTACTATCGACGGAGCACGTCGACGTTTGCAAGAGTTACGCGTCGACCCGAGGTCGACAATTAGAGGAGATTGGGAGAGTCTTCCGAGTGTGCGATAGTGTGAGTGAATTACAGATGCAGCGCGTGGGCACTAGGAAGTGCCAACGCTTGGACGAGCCAGCGACCATTCCGATCAGCACGAAAGCAAGAAAGCTAGCAAGTCCAATACCATCAACGGGAGGACCAGAGCAGCCAGCAACATCGGCGTGGAACAGCCGAGAAAGCCAGCTACCACTAGGTCCGGGAGGAGTCTAGGAAGCGACGACGGGAGCTCTAACGGACGTCCACCAAGAGCCTTGAGAGAAGAGAACGAAAGAGAGAAAGAGAGACAGAGACAGAGAGAGAGAGAGAGAGAGAGAGAGAGAGAGAGAGAGAGAGAGAGAGAGAGAGAGAGAGAGATCGCACTGACCAAGAGTGCTAGCCGTCAGCGGATTGGACTTGGGTCTGAGGCCTGCCGTCTGCTGCGCAAGCGCGGCTCGTGTGTGAGCGTGACAGCATAAGCCCTTTGTGGCTAAATTGGGCGCGGGAGGCACTACAGCCACCATGTTGTAGGGGAAAGCTGGGCGAAATACATGTGCAATAAACTATAACTATTGAGTGTGATTATTTTTCCTTCTCCCAAACGTTGGTGATCGCGCCAAATCCTACGGGTAACAAAAATTCTAGTGCATGCTAAGCGCTAGGTGTTCCGCACCTGTGTTGGGGAGGCACTGCGTTGCATTATATATTATTATAATAATAGAAGTCTGGGATACCGGGTAGTAAAAGAATGTTACAATAATAAAATTTTGTTATTACGTTTTAATAACAAATATAAGTATATTTAATCGCTACAAGATTTCATCTCTTTTTCAGAGAACTTATTGGCATTTATGGCCGATATTAACACGTGGATACAAAAATCTACAGCGCGCAATATATATCGACAGCCTCGTCATCGAAGACCCTTGGTACCTAGACATCGAGCGTGACCGGTTACCGCGAACCGATATTTGCATGTATGCACAAAAAGTCACGAAATCCACTTCCTGGGCCCCGTCATCAGTGACTCCGAATACTCAGAAAGTTTGTGCAGCGACAGTGCAGCAGCTGTTCAAAAACATAACCTTAAAGTCAAGCAGATAATGTAAACACATTTACTCTGCGCAACTTATAGATATCTGTGGGAAAACGATACCCAACTGTATTACTTATAGAAATCTGTGGGAAAGCGATACCCAACTGTATTACACATAATAGCTTGTGCGGCCAACTTCACGGTCCTACTACTTTTAGGCTAGAAAGCCAACTTCACGGTCCTACCATACTGGAGAAAAAAGTAGAGATACTGTTTTGAGCATTTGTGATATATAAACTCGTTTATTTTTTAACGAAACGGCTTTTTAACAAATATTTTCATTGGAAACCATAGTTTAGCTCAGAAAACATACTGATAAGACAAAAAAACTCATGAACAGTAACGATAAGCATTTTTGTCTGTATTATGAAAAATCCGAACACCAATATAGAAGTAAACAGTGTCACGGGCGCCGCGGCTTCGTCTGCTTTTCAAACTCGTCTTCGTGGCGCTACCGCGCCACTTGATAAATAGTTTTTAGAGAGAATATTCTATAAATTGCAGATATTCTTTGTAACAAAAGGTTTTATGTATTCGCTTTGATTTTATAATGTATTTGTAAATCAATACGCTTTACATTCGCGTTATTGAGTTTAGATCAGAATTTTATAAGTATACAAAAGATTTGAGATTATTCTTCGTTTTCAATTGAAACGTTTTAGTTGCGTTATCAGGTTAGACTTAACAAATTTCATAAGTATTATGAAATACGGAAATGTTTCTAAGTTTCACCTACTCAAGGCGTAAGTTGCTTATGAGTAGGGAGTATGCGCTTTAGTTGCGCTGGCGTTTAAGTTGCGCTTCGGCTAGTGAGCTCAGATAGCACGTGCAAGTCCTTATAAAGGCAGCGGAGAGGGCGGGTATCGAGCCGCCGGAAAAACTCTCACATTCTTACATTTACACAAACATTACACCTATTTACAAAAATCATTCACACAAATCTCTCTATATTATAAAGAAAATTTCGCTGCAACCGCTCCTGCCGTTTCAAGAATGTTCCCCCTCAATTACTCCCTTAGTGATACTTCTTTAGTAAAGATCCTCTCAATTATTATTTATATACTTACTAGGAGGGTACCCCCCCCCCCCCCCTATTTGCTTCGCTCACCAACCCCTATTTTTTTTTTTTGTTTAAAGTGTGGAAAATATACTTATGTTAAGTAGGAATTAAGTAGCAGTTTTTTTGTTATACGTAGCATGTATAGCGAATGACTTACGCAAGTATAGGTACATAGTAAGTATAAGTAACTGTTGAAATATTCTAGTTACAAAACTAAATCTCGGTCCGCACTTGGGACTTAAGAAAGGTCCATTCAAGCGTTTTTATATTTTATGATTTGCTCGGGTTGCGACGCGGGGTGCCACGACACGTAGCGCGACGCGGACTTCTTGAAGGGCCTTGCCATCTGGAGTCTGTCTGTCGGGCTAGAATAGAACCATTTCCAATAGGTTATGGGCCCAGATAACGTTCAGCTGTGTTTGTGTTGTGTTATTTAAATAGTGACTAGTTTTTTATTCAAATTAAAAATGGATCTCTAAATCAAAAAAATGTGTGCGTCTCGAGACGCCCGGCAGAAGTGATAACTTAACTTGATTTACGTAGAAAGTATTTAAAATTGAACTTATTTATTATTCAAATGAATATAATTTTTGGAAAGGATTATAAAAATAAAGAAAATAAAGAAATATTTTTTTCAAAGTAGCATGCTGATACTAACGGGAAATGATTTCGTTTTGCAATAATGGTTTTATTATTATTTAAGTAAACAGTTGCAGTTCTTCGGTCTATTGGCACCGCTTAAGGATGGATATTATATTTATTTATGAGAGCGGCAGCTTTTAGTCTTATTTTTTGTCCAGTTTTTGGTGAATCTTGAAAGTGCAACCATACACGTGCAATTTTATTTTGATCGTTAGTTTCAATGTAAACTAATTTTCCAACTGCACCGTTCGCAAGTCCATCTACTACGTTAATATTGGTTGTGATTATATAAAATTTATTCCGTACAAACACGGTCTTGTATGGCAATCCTCCTGTATCGATAACCGAAATTGGCGTGTGTCCGAATCAGCTGTGCCGATCGGTAAGCTACCCTCCTCAAAGTACCGATAGAGCTCACTCAATTATTTTTACAATTATACATTTAACAATTCGTATGACACTGAATAACAAATATACAGTGTTACTGTCAGTCGAAGGCCATATACCAACGAGGAGTACAGAGAGAATGAGAAAGACAGTTAAGGAAAGCGTAAGCAAAGTAATGCGGTATAGTATGCATAAGAGAGTAAATCTATAGGTATTGCTCGGAGAGGGAGGGGGTGCGAAAACAGTATAGCTATATGTACACTTATCCCTGCGCCCGGAGAGAGTGTGTAAGGTCCTAAGAGAGTAAATCTATATTTAGCTTTGCGCACGGAGAAGGAGGCCTGCCGGATCGCGAGCTAAGAGCTCTATACCAGTATACATATAGATATCACTGTAACGCATTCCATTTAACGCATTCGATCTAACGCATTCCAGAAGTTACAAACATTGTAGGTTCACCGTCAAATAAGAAGTTATCACTTCAAAAAGAAACATTAAACCGTTTGACGGTGAAAAATATAGCGTGTGGAAATTTAGAGTTCGTGCTTCATTGAATGAGTTAAATTTAGTCAAAGTGATTGATGGATAGCCAAATCTAAACTCAAGTAGTTGGAGAAAAGCTGAGAGAGTCGCAAAGAGTATTATTATAGAATATCTGTCTGACTCTATGCTTGGTTTTGCTAATACTGGGCAATCAGCATAGCAGATTTTTAATGAGTTAGATAGTGTATACGAGAGAAAGAGTTTAGCTACACAACTTCGATTGCGATTCGGAAGAAATTGTTTAGTTTGGAATTGCAAGGCGATTCTGCACTTATGAGTCACTTTAATATTTTTGATAATTTAATAACAGAGTTATTAGCTGCAGGAGGAAAACTAGAAGAGACGGATAAAGTTTCACATTTATTTTTGACACTTCCAAGTACTTATGATGGTGTTGTAACTGCAATAAAAACTTTGACTGAAAACAGTATTACATTAGATTTTGTAAAACCGAGATTATTAGATCATGAAGTTAAATTAAAGAGTGAATCAAGTAATACGAGTGCTAAAGTACTTCAAACTCATCAAGAGATGCATACAACAAATTTTAATAAAAAGAACTTTAGAAATAAATCTAGTTATAAAAATAAAGATAATTCACAGAACAATAACAACTTTAAAAATCACACTTATAACAAAGATAGATAGCTAAAAGAATGAAAAATAAAAACAAAACTGTGCAGCAAGTTCAAAGAGAAGAGCCAGAAGAGCCTGCATCTTTTGCTGATGCTTTAAGTTTTGCTTTTATGGTTAATAATATTCAAATTGAAGAAACAAATGATAAAGTACGGTTTATTATTGATTCCGGTGCGTCAGATCATATTATAAACAACGATGAAATGTTCACAAATTGCATACAATTAGATAAAAATGAACGGTGCCAAAAGTGGCACATTTATATTAGCAACGAAAATACATCCGAAGGATGAACATCAGAAAGGAAAGATCAACGTTAAAAGCAACATGAGAGTGAATGGTACTCTTGAGGATGCCCTTTACTGTCCAGAAGTACCAAACAATCTTTTATCAGTGCAGAAAATGCAGCAGGCTGGTATGAAAATTGTTTTCAATAAAAATGGTGTTGAGGTAACGAAAGATTGTAAAACGATAATCCGAGGTAAGCCTATGAACAATTTACTTATTGTTGATTTTATCGTTGATGCATCTCAAAGAAATACGCATTCTAAAGTTCATAATGTTGCTAAACATAATTATGAATTATGGCATCAACGACTTCAAGTCAAATTGACAATATTATGCCTAATGAAAATATATGTGAAGCATGTTTGAATGGTAAACAGTCAAGGTTGCCTTTCAATAAAGAGAAAGATAAGACTTATATTAAACGACCATTGTTCATAATACATTCTGATGTTTGCGGTCCAATCACTACTCCGACGGTTAATAATAAAAACTATTTTGCAATATTTGTTGATGAATATACACGTTATTGTGTGACATATTTAATATCCTATAAATCGGATGTATTTTCTGTTTTTAAAGATTTTATTGCAAAAAAGTGAGGCTTATTTCAACTTAAAAGTTGTAAATTTATATATAATAATGATAATGGCAGAGAATATTTATCAAATGAGATGAAAGACTATTGTGTTGAAAAGGGGATAAGTAACCATTTGACAGTTCCACGTACCCAAGAATTAAATGGCGTCTTAGAACGCATGAATGGAACACTAACTGAAAAAGCACGCGCAATGATAAGCGGTGCTAAGTTAGAAAAAGTTTTTTGGGGAGAGGCAGTTTTGACTGCAATATATCTAGTTAAAATATCGCCAACTAATGCTTTAAAATCTAATAAAACTACATTTGAAATATGGCATAACAAAAAGACAAAATTAAAGTATTTGAGAAATTTTGGTATTACAGTTTATGTTCATAATAAAGTTAAACAATCAAAATTTGATGATAAATCGTGGAAAGGTATATTAGTTGGATATAAGCCCAATAGTTATAAAGCGTGGGACGTGAGGAATGAAAAATTTGTTGTCGTAAGAGACGTGATTGTTGATGAAACAAATTATGTGAAATCAAGGCCAGATTTTTAATTAAAAATAATTAATAACATGGAATATAAAACTGATGCATCTGACAATTTGTCAAAATCAGTAAAAACTGGAAATGGTAATTTAGAAAATGAAACTGATGCATCTGACGATTTGTCAAAATCAGTACCTAAATCTAGTGATTGTGATGATCACAGTTCAGAGAAAATCGTTAAATTAAACGATTGTGATGGAAAATCTGTCATTGATACAGAAGCAACCAATAAGTCTGACAATCAAGTATATAAATTAAATAAAGTATTTATGGTTTAAAACAAGCAGCAAGGTGCTGGTTTCAAACTTTTGAAAAAACTTTGATTGAGAAAGGTTTCAAAAATTCGTGGGTCGATCGTTGTATTTATATTTTAGATAGAGGTGATATACAACAAAATATTTATGCTGTACTTTATGTTGATGATTTAGTTATAGTAACTGCTAGTGATACTACAATGAACAATTTTAAAAATTATTTAATGAATCAATTTAGTATGACAGATCTGAAAGAAATAAAAATGTTCCTTGGAATTAAAGTAGAAAGAAATAATAATAAATTAACTTTAGATCAATGTTCATATATTAAAACAGTTTTAAATAAATTGAACATGAGTGATTATAATTCTGTAAATACACCTTTACCAACTAAAGTTGATTATGAAGCTCTTAATTCTGATGAAAAGGATGATGCCCCTTGTCGAAATTTAATTGGTTGTCTTATTTACATAATGATTTGTACCTGACCAGACTTGAGTACAGCAGTAAATGTTTTGAGTAGATATTGTAATAAAAATAATAAAGAACTTTGGCAAAATTGGAAAAGAGTATTAAGATATTTAAAAGGTTCAATTAATTTAAAGTTAACTTATAAAAGAGGCAAATTTAGTGATATTTTGTTTGGTTATGTTGATGCAGATTGGGGAGGTTCAGGTGGAACAGGCAAAAAGAGTACAACTGGTTATTTCTTTAAAATGTATGAACAATGCACAATATGTTGGAATACTAAGAAAAAAAGCATCTGTTGCAGCTTCTTCAACAGAAGCAGAGTATATGGCTCTTTACGAGGCTGTAAGCGAAGCTATTTGGCTTAAGTCATTAACTAGTATTAATAACGAGATTGAAAAGCCAATCATAATTTATGAAGATAATAATAGCTGTATTAGTATTGCAAATAATCCAACTAGTTATCGAAAATCAAAAAATTTGATATAAAATATCATTTTTCCAGAGAGCAAGGTGAGAAAAATGTAATAAAATTAAAACATATTCCTACAGGAAATCAACTAGCAGATGCCTTAACCAAGCAATTACTTGCAGTGAAGTTTCTGGAATTCAGAACAGAGATGGACTTAAAATAAAAGAAAATTATGTACTTAGAATTTAAAATGACCATGTAAATGTATGATAAGCGTGAGTGAAATGGTCTGATTATGTTTTCTGGGTTTTCCTAATCCATGCAACAAATGTTGGACCACATGTAGTTTCCCAGTAACTAAGAGCATAAAGAAGGAGAGCACATAGGTTTAATTTAGATCTAAATTATAGTTTATTAAAATTAATATTGCTGATTAGAATTTAGTGGATATACGTGTGTGTGTGTGTGCGTGTGTGTATTCTTAAGTATGTAATATAATATACTAGAAAATTAGAAATGTATGTACTTAAGTGTGTGTTTTATTCATAGTTAAATCAATACTGTAATTTTGAGTTTAGGAGATTTATTTTGAGGGGGCGTGTTGAAATATTCTAGTTACAAAACTAAATCTCGGACCGTACTTGGAACTTAAGAAAGGTCCATTCATGCGTTTTTATATTTTATGACTCGCTCGGGTTGCGACGCGGGATGCCGCCACACGTAGCGCGACGCAGAATGCGTGACAAAGCGCTCGCGCGTTCGAGAATGTATCATATATTCGTACTCGATTACATCGTTTCTTTTTGTTTTTGCATTCCGCTCTCATACCTGTTTTTTTGAACGTACTGTAGCTGTAGTCTCATCAAGCCGTCGAGTAGAGACAAGTGCACTACATTATGTAACACAGGAAACAAACGGAAAGCGACTAATTCAGCGGAATGGTCCACAAATTGTAGCGGGAGCGTCGCTTTACAGAAACATTGACGTTAGCTCAACTAAAAACATTGCTCCATTTTTTCCGACCAGGTATGCTCGGCATTAAGCTATTACACTAACAAGCGCGCGCAAGAGCGTTTTGCAGTATATGGGCCATATCGGAAACTCTGCGTGTCACGCAGATCCGTGTTCAACACGAAGAATAAAGCGGTGTACCACCACCCGAGAGAACCGACTAAAGATGCAGATCCCGGTGTCCAACACTGCGATCCCATACCCCTTGCGATTTTATTTTATTATACAAAAATTACGCCGTCACTACCGCCACCGTTTCATAAATTTTGTCTCTTAATTAATGTCCTTCAATTACTGCCCCTCTATTATTATCTATCTATCTACACTATGATAAAATTTTATATTTGGTCGATTTTATAAAAACTTTCCAAAACTCGTAAAAAAAAAATTAATCTATTTTACGGTAGTAATGATCTTTGAACTTAAATCATTCAGGTTACCAAAAAAAAAAATCTTCAATTTATTGAATTTCAATTAGTTTTTAGCAATAAAAGAACTCGAAAAATGTCCGTCCGTCCGTTCGTCCATCCGGATTTTTTTTTTTTGCATTTATTCTAAACAACTTGATGTATACATGTTTGTCACAATAAGAGAAGTGCGTCGCTACTTCTTCTCTCGCACTTTATCGCGCCGCTGCGCTCGCAGCTCCATAGATACAGATATAAGAGCGTGTTGCGCGCTCTCCCCGCTCTATCGCTGCTTCTGCTGCTGTCGCTGGCTGACTTGTGGCGCAGCTAATCTTTTGCTGCTGCTGTGAACTCAACTGCGTCCCGGATCGTTCAAATGAAAAGTGGGGGGAGAGCGAGATACTCGCGTAAATCTAAAATTTTGTTTAACGAATTTTAGTTTCAAATATAATTTATAATTTTATACGGAGCTTGTACGGGGTTTTACACCTTATCATAATTCTTCGTTTTCCAACTAACTCTATTAGTTGTTGTACTCGCGCTGGGTTCCTGTATTAATATTTTTACCTCTATTATTATGGCCTGGTGATCACTACGTGTGTAGTGCTCACTTACTGTCCATGAATCAACTAAGCCAATAAGGCTGCTGCTAACAAACGTCAGGTCGACAATAGACCCTGCGTCTCTTTTAAAGGTGTGGATGCATACTTGGTTAACTAAAACCAAATCCAGGAGAGCGAATGCTTCTGTGATTAGCTTCTGTGATTGACCTCTGTGGTTAGTCCTTATGCTGCCCCAGTCCACCGCCCAGGCATTGAAGTCACCTGCAATCAGTACCGGTTTCATCTCTACTGCGTCTTGTATGAGCCGATCTAGCAGTTGTTCGAACTGCTCGATGGGAGCGTTAGGTGAAGCGTAGCACTGTAAACAGTGACACCTGCTACCTTAGCCCGTATAAATCCTTCTTTATGGGTCTCTATTTTTTCACAGAAAGCAACGTCTCCACATGCCCAGATCGTTGCTTTACCCGTAGTGTCCATTTCCCACGATGGTTCGTCTAGATCCTTATATTGTTTGCACACAATGGGCTACCTCTATCTCTTTCTCGTGGACATACTGGTTAAGTAAGTCCTGTGCTGTCTCACAGTGGTTTAGATTTAACTGCATTATCTTCATTTTCGTGGGTTCTTTAGTTCTTTTAATGCGGCTCGGTAGGCTGGGCATCTATAGCTACCATCTGCATGGTTTCCCCGGCAGAGAATGCAACTGAGCTTGTTCGTGCAATTTTTCGCTGCATGTCCTTCCGTTTCGCACTTAAACCAGCATTTACTTCTGTCGTACGCCTCTGAACACCTTTTTGTGATATGGCCAAGACACAGGCATTTTCAGCATCTAGGTGGTCGCATCTCTTGACTAATCTCCCTGATTCTGCAATTAACCCAACCTACTTTGAGCTGCGATCGCCTTTTGATCAATCTGGGCAGGCAGCTGTACGACGGCGGTCTGCGTAACTCCTTAGGTTTTCCGGAGGGTCTTTACGGACGTCTTCTCTACTACTTCCTTCTCTTTTGAAAACTCTACTGAGAGCTTCTAGAATATCCTGTTTAGTGGTTAGCATGTTAAGGTATTTTATTTCAAAGACCACTTTATGCTGAAGCCTCTTGATTGTGGCTTCGTCTACCAGCACTGCTTTAACCGCTTCTTGAAGTTCCTGCGTTTTCACTTCCTTGGTGCGTCGTAGCTCCAAAAAAAGATCTCCTTTCACCGTTTTGCATATCTTATTTTATGAAACGCCGTGGCATAAACCTCGATTTTAGTCACGTTCGTACAAAAATGCACTCGCTAAATCTTGGTTTATGCACGTTATTTCATAAAATACCGTACGATACCAGGGGGTAAAGGGCTTTCACCCTCATGGGGGCTTATCACCAATGTCCCCACGAGGGTGAAACTAATTTACCTCACTACTATCGTAATATACTTTATGCTGTTACCAAGAACCGTCAGATTTGGGTCCACTTTTATTTTCTTTGAAATATCAGCGTACGAATTTCCCTAAGCAGCTTTTATAACAAATGCATCAGGCCTGCTGGGTCTCTCTCGTGGTTTTCTAGTGCTATTTTTTTCTTGGCACCGGTGCCTTCATAAATCTTTTTTTCTCTTCTTTTCTTTCTTTTTCTCCTTTCTGGCGATAACCTCTTGCAAGGGTGGGTCTGCCTTTATTTTTCTGAAGACTCCAGTGATTGGATTTTTGACGTGCCCACCACAGAGACTGCTTCCTTATCTTTCCTTGTTCTCTTAGCGTAGTTTTCTTGTCGTTCTTCTACCTGGCTTGGTGACATTGCCTTAAGCTTATTTAGCGTTCTTGTCGTTACCTTGTTTGATGCTTCTACCGTCTGTAGTGCCTTGTCCTTCTAGATATGCTGCTGATTCGGTAACATTTCCGCTTTGCTTAGCATCAATCCAAGGCTCTCCTTGCTCTTTTTCAGCGCCTCTTGTTCTCTTTTGAGCCGCTTAACCTGGATCATAATTGCCGATAGGTCGCTTTTAACGCTTTTAACAGATTTGAGAATGTTGGATGCGTTTGACACAACATTATTTATTGAGTCTAGCCTGTCTCGAATCTTCTCCCATATATTTTCTCGTTCTCGATCAGCATCCCGGATTGTATTCCAGATCTTGAGAGCTCCTTTTCCTGCTTTTTTTTCTTGCTCGGTTAAATTATCCATGCTCGATAAATAGTCTTCATGCAGGTATGTTTCCGACCACCCACGATCTCCCCGTTTATTGAGGCAGCTGACCTGGCCCCAAACAAAGTGCTTGGCTCTCTGGAGAGTTTCTGGCAGACATCCAGCAATATCACGCAATCGCCTTAGTACTGGCTATGTGACCGCCCCCCCCCCCCGTCTTACCGTCAGCGGGAGCCAAAGGTGGTTCAGGTCACTTTGGCTCGCAACCTCAGATTGCCTTCCCACCCAGGATCTTCTTTTGGCAGCTCACGGGTCGCACCGCACGGCAAACGCGGCGGCCTGATTTGGTCCAAGGAGCATATTTTATTTCTGACCTATTTTCCGAGGTATACAGGGTGTTTCATTTTAATCCGACCACGACAAAAAACCATGGAAAAACTAATTTTAACGAAAAATGACCTTAACAAAAGTTGAAGGGGGTAAAGGGGGCCATCGAATGACACAAACACCTATAACCTTGTACTCGATTTTCAAGGTCATTTGAGGGTAATTGTGATTTTTTTAAATAGGAACCTCTATTTTAGACCTTGGAATCGGATAGAGCGGAAAAAATTACGTCGCAAAGGATATTTTAAGTTTGCTTTGGTGACCTTGAGAAGGTCAATTCAAGGTAAAATAACAAAAAATCTGCTAAACAGCTGTTTGTCTGGTTTTATTTTACTGATGTCGAAAGATGACCTTGACAAAAGTTGAAGGGAGCAAAAGCGGCCATCTAATGACACCAACACCTTTGACCTTGAACTCATTTTCAAGGTCATTTGAAGGTCATTGTATTTTTTTAACGGGAACCCCTATTTTTGACCTCGGAATACGGAGCAGCGGAAAAAATTACGTCGGAAATGACATTTCAAGTTTGCCTTAGTGACCTTGAGAAGGTCAATTCAAGGTCAAATAAGAAGTATCATCCAAAGATTGTTTTCCTTTCAATTTTTTCGTAGAATTATCATTTTGTTATTGTAATAAACATTAAGAGAATATTTGACTTAAAATGTGATTATGCTGTGCCTGCTGAGGTCACAGGAGTCGGGGTTGGCTTCTGGGGGGGGGGGCGTACTGGCCCGGGATGCAAGGGCGGGGCTTAGTCCACACACACTAACACACCCGTAAAACAAACAAAAGAAAATGGATAAGAATATAATACAGATAAGAGTATAATACACTAAATGGATAAGAATATACACGTCCAAAAGACAGCATTCCAACAGCTCCACCCCGAGGGAGCTTAAAAAGAGGTCGGTTGGGGATATCAAATTCAATATTTGATTCAAAATAAATAATTGACATTTTACTTTTTGATTTCACAACTTTTTTTGGTTACGGTTTGTCATCAGAGAATTATTTTAGTTACCAAAATATATCATTAGAAATATACAAATAAATCAAAACCAATTTATACATGCCAAACCTTTACCTTTTTACATAGGTTTAATTTTTTAAGAGTTACAATATATTCAACAATAGCGTATCTAAAAGAGCGTAACATTGTCTCCTTTTTTTTGCAAGATTTTCCAAATTGACCGTTCCATTCAATTGTTATAATATAAAAGATGATTTAAAAAAAATTAATATCAACAAAACTAAACTGTAATATCTATTTGCTGTCAAATTTTTAAGCCATTTTGGCGACTAGTTTTTAAGCTAAAAATCGAAAACCAAAAAATGGGTTTTCTATGTAGTACGATTATGGGAGTAAAAACACTTTAATTAAGATGAAATTTTAGGAAGAGATAGATCTTTTGCTTACCTCCTGGCTAAATTCTTCTTGCAGCTTATGAAACCGATTAGTTTAAAAGATTGTAAAAAAGTCGAGATCCCAGCTAGATATGCAGAAGCTGGAGGATAGACTAATCTAAACGGTCTCACGCTGGGCAACGATGGGACCCCGGGGACTTTCCTGGCGATCCAACGGCGGTACCGTTTTCTGTAAAAGCGTGCGACAAAATCACAAGCAAGTGCCACGCGGGCATTCTAAATTTGCATGAAATTAAAAATACAGCGTGGCAAGGTACAACCAACGAGAGGTTCTGACGCTGCAGACCGTATGAATACGGTCAACGCCTGCCGCCCAAGTCCGAGGTCCCGCAGGTGCTAAACCCATTCGCCCTCACCTCCCCAAGTGGCGCACGAGCCCGAACACCGCGTACGCGTAGCCCGCCTCAGTCGTTAGCTCAATACGGCTGGCCGGGACAGGAACGGCGTGCGACCCGCGTAGCCCGCGAGGAAAATCATACGTTCCCGCGAAAGGGAGACTCGCGAAGCGACAGTGACTCGGACTACCCGCGAAAAGATGCTCGTGTTGTACACGCAGAGAGCATCGCCGGAGGCGAAGATGAGTCTAACCGCCGGACGTCGCCCACAGTAAGACCGCTTTGCGAGCGGTACGAACAGCTGGACTCGCGAACCGGAAGCTCGATTAGCAGCGCAGCGAGCAGCGGGTGCAGGAGCAGTCGTTGCGAACAGCGCATCGAGGACATAGTCAAGCGCATTGAGGGGATGCAAGCGAGCATGCTAGCGCGAATAGAAGCGCTAAAAGAACCGCGCCAAATCCCGACCGAGACGAAGGCCGCAAGCTCGCAGCAGAGAGGCATTCGCTCTGCGCGAGATGCAAATCCCCGTCGTGAACATATGCGCTCGTTGGAGCCCGTTTGACCAATTTCGGACTTGGATAGCGACACAGATCGGTGACACTGACTCGGAAAGTGAATCGGGCGATATATTCGACTCCGAACTTAATACCGATCGCGGTTTTGACGAATATGGACATGGCATTAGCTTCGATCGCTCAGCTCCAATGCGTCACGTATACGAGCAACGCCCGGTCGCGACAAAATTGCAGAAACTCTCAAAATCCGCGGATAACTACGGCAACGAGTTCGAGGCTCGTAAGCGTGGGCGCCCGCTACGATCCGACGGACGTGCTCAGCACTCTGACAGCGCATACGCGCGCGGTGACCCGCGGCAGGAGCCCCTGTCTTGGAAACGGCCAGGAGGCGACGGCCGATATCCCCCGGACGACGGTCCGGACCCCGACCCATCCGACGGCGACCACGGACGCAAATGGGCCCCAGGGCCCCCGCAACGCGGTTTTCCCATGCACGGAAACACTGCAGGCTGGGCGGATGGGTTCGGCAACCCCGCAAGCCTGCCGTTCCACCAAGCCGCGAATGCGATCCCGGAATTTGACGGCGATCCCGACAATCTTAGTCTTTTCCGCAGAGGTGTGCGGGAGGTAATGATGTCACACGGCCCGGCTTATGACAGGTACTTGCTCCTCTACATAGCTAACAAATTAAAGGGTAAAACCACGGAGATTTACCGCGCGCGCATCGCAAACTACACTTCTGTAGAAAAACTATTGCACGATATTACGCTGCACTATGCGAAGATCGGCATAGCCGATCATACCTACACGCAGATGCGGATCCATCAAGCAAGGATCGAACGAGCCCGTAGGCGAGTACGGCCTGCGTGTAGTTTAACCGCTTTATGACTATCGTGGAGTCGGCTCCCGATCTGTCTAACTCGGATAGATGGGCTAGGAGATGTCAGGCAAGAGTCGACGTGCTGGACCAATTTTTGTTTGGTTGAAAGCTCCGCTGGACCACCAGGTCCGTTGCAGGTTCCCGAAGGATTTAAGCGCAGCAATCACCGCCGCTATTGAATTCGAGGGGAAGCAGAGCGGCCGAGACGCCGGCAACGCACCGTTACTGGCTAAACCCGCTGCTCAGGTGCGCAGAGCCACCGCAGAGGAGGTCGGCTCAAGCGGCGAACAGCAGCAAAACGTGGGTTCCGATCAGATCGAAAATCCGCGGGCGCATTGAATTTACTGCAACCAGCATGAGCACTCGGTCGACGCTTGCATCGTGTTGTTCCGGCACGCGTCCGTGCTAGCGATCTCCAACCCCACCCAGAAAAGGAATAGCAATAACAAAAATGCCGGTTCGAACAAATAAAAACGCTGGGTCGAACGGTAAAAATGCCAGCGCCGGTTCCAATAATAATAAGAACGCCAACAACGCTAAGGGCGAAAATTAGGACGGCAACGGCAACAATAATGGCAATGGCATCGGCAATAAATCCAACCAGAAGAAAAATAAAAACTGGAATAATAAAAACCGTCGCGATAGCTCGACCGAGAGTAAGAACCGAGACTCAGATCGCGATAACAAAAACAATTCCGGTAATTTAAACTAGACTCACGTTCGTAGCAATCCTCAATCGGCGAGCGTCTAGACGAAGAACGAAATGAGGAGCAATGCTCGTCGTCGGCAAAAATAAAATTTTTCACTACAGGCAGACAGCAACCAATCGTGTCCGTAAATTGCCCGCAGTTAAGAAAACGCACGGGCAAATTTTTCGCTAATTCTGGTGCGGATATCTCTGTCGTGAAAGTTGGGGAGCTAGCCCCCGGCTACCCGTACGACTCGCAAAAAATCATTAAAGTGCAAGGTGTGACCGACGGTATCGCGTACACGCGCGGCCAGGCGGTAGTGCAGCTGCAAGGGTTGTTTTGCAGTGTCCACGTAGTATCCAACGATTTCCCGATAGAAAATAGCGGAATCATTGGTTGGGACTTGATCGATGCACACAAGGGTTGTGTCGATGATGCTAACAAATGTCACCAACTGGGCGACATTAAACTACCGTTTGAATCCGCTAAGCTGGTCACAATTCCCGCAAGAGTCAAGATGGTTATAGGCGCGCGCGTACGGAACGACGACGTGAATGTCGGGTGGGTTCCTCTGCAGAACCTTCACCCCCACTTACTTTTTGGTAAATTTACGGGCGAGAATATCAGCGGCCGCGTATACGCGGAGTGCATCAATATCAACGATACACAAGTTACGATTACTACTCCTACGGTAGAGTTAGAGGAGGTGGAAACCGCCATTACTAACTCACCTCCCGCCGACGAGGACAGCGATGCCGACAGCGATGTGAACTCTTCCGCCAAAATAAGACGAGTGATAAACTCGGATAAGCACGTCGACAAATACCAAGAGATCCGCCGATTAAACGAAAAGCTGCAGGCCGATAGCGAAGCCAGACGGTCTCGAGTCGACGAGATTATGCGGTTGGTCAATCTCGAGGGGTGCAACGAAGAGAAGCGGGCGTGCATTCGCGCGATTGTTGACGAGTACGCGGGAGTGTTCGGTCTTAAAGGCGAGCCGCTCCCTGCGACTCACTTGTTACAGCATAGAATTTTGCTGAAATCAAACAAGCTAATCCGGAACCATCGCTTTCGCTTCCCTCCTGACATAAAGGAGCACATGCTCAGAGAGCTTGTAAAACATCGTTGTACCGTCCAACTCAAATTACTCTTCGTCGCTCTGGATTGTTCCCAAAAAGCCGGACGCGCAGGGTAATAAGAGGTTTCGATTGGTCACCGATTATCGGGCGCGGAGACCGAGGGCAGTTGCCACCCGCTCCCGTTCACGAGCGACATTCTCGAGCATCTCACCGCAGCCAATTATATAACTGTCATGGACCTCAAACAGGGGTTCCACCAAATTGAGATCCATCCCGATTCCGCGCACCTGACGGCATTTTACGCGCCTGACGGTAAGCACGGCAATCAGCTTTTACAATTTGACAGGATGGCTATGGGCCTCAAGGAGCCCACCATAACCTTTACCAGGGCGATGTCGCTGGCGATGGCGGATCTGCAGGGCGATGAGGTTAAAATTTATCTCGACAATCTCATGGTTTTCGGCGAAACGCTCGACGAGCACAACGAGCGTTTGCGGCGCGTGCTTAACCGACTGTTATTAGCAAATATGACAGTCGAGCCGAAGAAATGCCAATTCTTGAAAAAAGAGGCTCAGGTGCTCGGGCATATAGTCGGCGGCGGTCTCATAAAAACCGATCCGGCTAAAACTCATGCCATGGCGAACTACCCGACGCCGACGGATGCGCGAAAGCTAAAGCAAGCGATCGGCTTGTTTAACTATTGTCGCCGCTTCATTAACGGTTTTTCTAAAATCGCTTATCCACTATTCAGACTCCTGCGAAAGGACGTAGAGTTTGTCTGGGGAGAAGCCGAGCAAGACGCGTTCGACTCGTTGCGAAAGCTCATGTCGGAGGAGCCGGTGCTAAAAGCTCCGGACCTCTCGCAGCCGTTTCTTGTAACTACAGATGCGAGCGACTTTGCTTTGGGCGCGATTTTGAGCCAAGGCAAAATTGGTTCAGATCAACCGTGTGCGTATGCATCTAGATGTTTGAAGGGCAGCGAATTTAGGTACCCTACGTACGATAAGGAGCTGCTCGCGATCGTGTTTGCTACGGAGCAATTCCGCTGCTACTTGTATGGATGAGTCGATGCGCACGGTGAAATCCGAGTCTGTACTTTCGTCACTCGTTGACGACGCTGATGGTGGTTGCACTGCCGGGGCCTTGGAGCAAAACTCGATCGACTCGCGCAAGATTTGCCGGAGTCGGGCAAGCTCGATCCCACCAAGCGAGTATCTGTTACCCGTGTGTCTATTCAGCACCACGCTCGTCAGCCCGCACTCGAACCATACCGTGTCCTTGTACTCCGGCGCGTAAACGAACTTCTTGTCCTTTACTTCCGTGAACCATTGAATTTTTATTTTCGCGTCTCGGTTTATTTCTGCGTGATTGGTGCCGTTTTGCTTTTTGACAACCCGCGCGCGAAAAATTCGGCCTGGTGCTGAATAGACACACGGGTAACAGATACTCGTTTGGTGGGATCGAGCTCCAAGGCCCCGACAGTCCAACCGCCATCAGCGTCGCTAACGAGCGAGGAAAGTACAGACTCGGATGAGTCGATGCGCACGGTGAAATCCGTAATTTCGTCGACCTCGGGAGCATCGGTCATACCCCCTGAGGTGCTACCGTACTTAAAGTATGTAGAGCCGGTAGGCCGCGAGACGCGGAGTACTCGGCGATCCCAGGGTGCAGTCTCGCAGAAACTTTATGGGCCTAGCAGCTCGAGCAGTGACGAGTCGGGTCCACGAATCTCTCCGTCGGGGAAAGTCGCCAACTAGCTGGAGCCGTTGCAGACATTCAAGTTTCCCCGGAGTCTGGGGTTACTGGGCTCGAGCCTCCCAACGGCCACCTTCACCCCCGACCCCTTAGGCGCCAAAGGCCCAGCGTCGGTTGAGCGCAAGGAGCTTGCCGCGATGCGCGCAAGCTCGCCGCCTCGGAGCAAAAGCACAAGCGCCAACGCTCCTAAACCGCAATCGCTAACGGTCTGGCCGTGGTGAGGGGACAAACAAAAAAAAAAAATTAAGGGTCAACATCGAGGACAGGCAATGCGAGGGGAAGGGCGGCGTTCGCATCGATCTGTGGGAGTTAAGCTCAATCGCGACTTCGAAAAATAAAGCAGTTACTGCCGACGAGGCAATCGCGCCGCGACAGACTCGCGGTGTAGAGTATCTCGCAATGGGAGAAAACGCAAAGCCGAGCGCTTCCAACGGAAAAAGCAACGCGAGTCGCGGCGAGATCGCGCATAAGCAGAAACCTGCACTCAACGGATCGTCAGCAGCCAGACGAGACGCATGCGACGCGTTCGAAGCTCAGCCACCCGACTCTTCCTCGACCGAAGGCCCGCTCGAAGATTATTCCGGCGTACTACGCAACTACGACCGAAAACCCGACCCGTCGGATGAAAACTCTTCCGTTAGCTCGGGGAACGTTTTCACACACGCGTATATTCGCAAAAATCAATGCGCAGAATCGCTTGCGAAACTCCGTCGGTCGGATAAGATTCCTAGCGCGCCGCCGGGAAATTGTTTGTTTTACTCCTTAATGAAATTGATGAAGCTCAATATGTCGGTCCTACAATTGAGACGACGGCTCTTGGCCTCGCCGATGCTAAGGTCCTGCAGAGAGCCGCATGAAACGGAGAAAATCCTAAAGTCTCACGCTGAGTATGGGACAATCGATTGCGCATTCATTTTCGCCCACGAGTTCGGAGTGAAGATCTGCATTCACTATGATCTCCCAGGAGATAAGTGGCTTTTCTGTCACATTGTGGTGCCGAACGCCTCCGAAGTTTTGCATCTAAATTTGATTGGCCTGCATTTTACTCCGTATATTCGGGTAAAAGTTCCACAGGCCTCCGCCAAACCGGTAAACCCGATTCGCGACTCGTCCCCGTCCTCCGAAGAAGAGCGCGAAAGGGAAAACTCGTCGATACTCGGGCGAAAGAGCGGAACGAAGAAGAAAGCTTCGCTCGCAGCCGGTCCTCTGGATAAAGCCGCGGGCGCCAAAACCGCTGGCGCGCAGGATAAATCGGTCGCAAGGTGCGAAAATGAGCGAGCTGCCCCTGCTTCAGCAGCGGAGCCAGCCAGCCCGTACGAATGCCCGACTGGGAACGCATCGGTATTCGTAAATGCTCGGGAAACCGATTACACGGTCAACGACGCTTGCTCGCGAGACCCGAAATCGTTCACGATGCCTTTAGCCTCACATCTCGCGGTAGGCAGCCCCGCTACTTCCCATAGTCAAGCCAGGCGCAATTCCGACAAGAACAGGCCAGGCTCGAGCGCCGGCAGTATCGCGATGCAGCACGGATCTAACCAACAGCTGCATGATGCGTCAGCACTGATAAGCGACGGCAACACGAGCCCAGACGGCTGCGTGCCGTCAGATGATGGCAGAGACAGCACAGCCGCGGTCAAGGCCGCGCTAGCTGATAATCCCTATATAAAAAAGTCATGACCGGATGAAGTGAAGCCAAGAATGCGTCAATATGATTGGCTCATGTAGTGCGCATGCGTCAAAAGTATCGTTAGAATTTTTTTATTTGTTTTTGATTTCTAAAATTGATTCTAATATTAAAAATGTAATATAATACTATAATACATATCAAATTATAATTTGTGTATTTATAATATTCTAGAGACATTCTACTCTCGAGACTATTCTATTCTCGAGACATAACCTTAAAATTTTAAAAGGAAGTTGGCGACGAAACCGCGGCAATTTTGAAATTTATATGAGCGCGAAATGAATCATATATTGTAAAGTTTGATATATTTCCGTGATAGAAAACAAATATTAAAAATATCAATCAAGTATTTATATTCCATTTAATAAGTTAATGAAACTATAGTCTACTACAGTGCGCGCAGCGCACTGTACCAAGTCTAGTAAGTTAAAGCGCTTCGTTGTAGCCAGGGCCAGGCCTCCTCGTGAAAAGCCCCCTTGGGCAATTCCCGAAGACCAGGTGCCTCCACCTTTTGTGCACCTAGAGGCTTACAACGAGCACCCTTTCCGTTTTAAGGAAAATTTATTGTACCTGATCTCGGCTGATGGATTTATATCAACCGAGATACAGGAGGCGTTGATAGAATGACACTATCTAAACCCGAACGACTTGACTAAGGAGCATTACAAGCTCGGCGAAGTTAATGGAACGACATTTGAAGACGTCAAGCTAGTCGGAGTGTATATAAAAGCATTTTTCGAGGATCGGCCATTACGAGCAGACCTCCGCAAATGCTTAAAAACACTCAGAAATGTCGTTCTAAAAGTGGGCATACGCAGCTTCGCGGTAATTCGCTATCTAGCAATGCTTACGCCTGCCGAATGGTCCAATTTCGTGGACCTTTTCGACTGCACGTTCGCCGAAAAAGCGGTCGTCGCAGTGCTATACAACAATAACTTACCCATGCCCCCAGTCGCCGATAGACTCAAAATTCTACGGCGCGTTAGAACGTACGAAACGAGGTAACAGATACATTCTGTCAGCTCAAGACATGCTGACAAAATATGCTATCTTAACACCGACGAAGCGCACGAATGCGGATGAGGTCGCTCGGCCGTTGATCGAAAAAATAATTTGCGTGTTCGTAACCGATCAAGGCACGCATTACCAAAACCGTGTGCTCGAGGAACTCGCGAAGATTTTCGGCATAACCAAGTTTTGTACCACGGCCTATCATCCGCAGGCGAACGAGTCGATCGAGCGTATGCATCATACGCTCACAGAGTATCTGAGGAAGTACTTGAAGAAAATTGACAGATGGGACGAATGGACGGCCGTCTGTCAACACGCGTACAATTGTACTAAATATGAGAGTACGCGTTATTCACCGCACGAGCTTTTGTTCGGTATTAAGCCCAGAACTCCGTCGAGCTTTTCCCAAAATAACGGCGACGTAACATATAACGATTAAGAATGTTATTATTCCCATCCATATTTTTAAAATAAAGTTTTTGGACAGACAAAAGTGGTGGGATAAGCCTGGTTTCTCAAAAAAATTTTAATTAACTCAAATTCATAAATAAACGGCAACGTTTCGTCCCTGGTGGGGACCTCTCCAAGTCTTTATTAAAACAGAAAAAATTATAAATGTATAAAATTATTCTTACAAAATATAGAAATCATTAATATAATTGTTGCACAGCAGTTGAAAAACTTAATGGTCATACCATAATATAACGATTACATCGCTGACATGACGAATAATTTAACGGCTTTGCAAACTGTAGTCGCAATGAACTTGGTACAGTCCAAGTACCGGTCTAAGCATTACTATGACCGGAAACTAAATTCAAAACATTTTCGAGAAGGCGAAATCGTCTTTCTACTGAAAGAACCGAAGGTGGAAAAATTCGCCAAGGAATACCGCGGCCCTTTCGAGATAATCGCAAAACAAATAACGTCACCTTGCGGAACGACGAAGTGACAAGAACGGTCCATTTAAATAAAATTGAACGGCCCAGCGAGTTGGCTAGAGAAGCCGCAACTTCTGAAGCGGATCCCGTGGAGTAAGACGTTTATTAACTGTTTTTTTTTGCGCGACCCCGGACGGGCCGCGCAATAAAACAAAATGCGTCTTACTGGCTAGGCCACCTCTACGCGCCTAAGAAGCCAGTCGCTTAGCGTCGACTTGCGCCAGCTAGCCGCGGCAGCGGCCCGGGAAGCAGTGAGCCCTTGCCCTCGGGCGTTCAGGACCGCTTCATACACCAGCTAAAGGAGAATCTGGGGTTGATTACAGAAAATATTGCGCCGTTGGCGACATCCAGCACCAACTGGAAGTTGATCAAGAAGGTCGATTTGCGCCCTTATTTTCTGACAGGTTCCAAGTTGGTGCGTAAAATCGCAACCGCGGCTCTCGCGTGCAGACCAGGCGGACTGGGTAAGATACTTAATACTTATCCACAGCAACGGCATAGGGCCGCAGAGGTCTCGGTGCGCCGTTTTGCCCTTTATTGGGTCATTCCATAGATGGCTATACGGAACGCTGACCGAAGCCGATCTAATCGAGGTTTAAGAGGCGGTTAAGTCCAGCGCCAAGGACAACCACCGCACGGCCGCGATTTTATCTAACCAAACGGAAATCGTCTAGCACGAGTTTTCGGAGTTGAACGAAGAAATGCGTAAGCTAGATGCCGCAACTGCCGTGTTAACAGGACAAGTTTGAACGTTATCGGACTAGATAATCTCGATACTGAACTAGAGATTAGAAACCGTTTGGCCCAGTTTAAATTGGACACGGAGATCATCACGGACGCGATCTTGTTCGCGGTCAAAGGCCTGGTCCATCCGCGGATCATGTCCTCCGAAACGATCGTCCGTTCGGCAAAAACAGTGCAGGACACGGTATCGCACGCGAGATTCCCCCTTTCCCCGGACGAGTCAGCGGCGATCCCGATTATGAAAGTATCGAAAATTTCGGTGTTATTCGCGAACGGGCCTATTTTACCACCTAGCGATCCCCTTAATCGGCATGGAGAAATTTATCCTGTTCAAGGCCTCGCCCGTGCCCGCTGTTCAAAATATTCTAAATATTTCTGACATGGCCGCTTATATATGGCCTGCTCACACGTAGTTCGCGGTGAGTACATCTAATCGAACATATGTCCCGATCCCAACGCAAGAAGTGCCAAATTTACGGGAGTTGTTTGGCACGTTGATCGCGGTCGACCCAGAACCGGTGCGCGACGTGCGCGACAACGTAGCATGTGAGATAAGAATCGCGGCCGGTCGGGCTATAGAGGACCCGGGCGTATGCGACGTAAAAATTAAGCACTTAAGGGACACTTTTTGGTTGAGGCTGCATAAAGCCAACACTTGGGCGTACACGACAAGGCAGGCAGAGGATATCTTTATCCAATGCACTCGCGCCGAGCAAATGCACTGGCATCCAGGGACAATTCATTTTTTTAACTCTTTTAAAGAGGAATAGCAAGAAAGAGAAATCTTAAGTTTACACCAGCGCGGAGCGCGCTTGCGCGCGCCCCGACGCTCACAATCCACAACATACTAACACACAAGCACTCCACGCACGGCTTCGCCGGGCGACCCTGTTATTTGGGGCGCCGAGGACGGACGCCCGAGCGGCTTCGGACGAGCGCTAGGCTCTCCGGTAGCATCTCCGATGTCTGCGGCTGACGATGCTCAGGGCGTATCGTCAGCAGGGAACGCCGCTGTCTGGAGTTCGCACGGCAGAAGATGCAGCATATGCATCTTTGAACTTGCGACCGCTCGCCGCCGACCAGTCGCGTCGACGGCAGAGTGGGGAGATCACCGGCGACCACAGAAGAGTCAGAGCTCTCCCAAACACCCAATAAACTCTGTTCTGGACTTCAAGCATACGTCACTTGTTCTCCTAGAGCACCCTCCCAGCATCCCCAAACATCCGTGACAAATTCGAATTTTTTGTCTCTCACCCTGTTACCCTGTACAACTAAAAATTACTATCTTGTAACGGTTTGACTTTCCCCAAGAGACTGGATAGTCAGTCGGCTCCAGGATCAGGATAGGGGAAAGGAGCAAAAAAGAGTCTGTTTTTATATTCTCAACAATAACAAAATATATTTCTTAATTAAAGAATAGCAATTTGGAATCAGTTTTTAAATCCCGGCTGAAACAGAAATCAGTTACTGGTACTTGTACTTTATTTGAATAAAAATAAAAAACATATAAAAATGAATCTTACCATACAAGATGTTTTACAAAATGAAAGTTTAGCTATACCCAAATTTAAATTTCACTATCATAGGGTTAATTTTTGTATAGATTTTACAACATTTTCTAAGATTTATAAGTTGAATAGTATCTTGTGTACCAAGGGCGTAAAATGGGTTTTTTATGCCGAGTGTGAAGTTTGCAGTATGAGTCAACCACCGTTCAAGGCGAGTTAGCCTGAGCCGAAGGCGACGGTGTTGAACGAGCCGCAGACGAGTACTGCAACCTCACGAGGCCAAAAAGCCCACTTAGCCCTTGGTGCACACCATATTTTTTGTAACGCGTGTACTGATTACCGCGTTTACTCACACATACACACACATATGAATGTGTACATGATCATATAGAAACACACACAAATACATATACATATATTTGATGTGAGCTATTAACCATTTTCTTTAAAAAATAAAAAACCCTGGCTAAAACTTTTTTTTGCTCGTCAGTCTACTTTACGCCCGCTTAATAGGTACGAAAAACGCGAAAATCGTGCTTGTGTTACAAAAACAACATTAAATAAACTAAAAGGCGATCGAAATATTATAAATCTACTTTCGTGCCGTAAAATCGAATTATATATAAGTTAAACATTTACATACTTATAAATATTTAAGATTTTAATTTATTTATTTATTTATTTATTTATGACCATATACATAAGCCTTTTAAAGGCTTCCTATAGAGACAAACAAATTGCCTGTACATAAGTATGACACAAAAATTATACAGATAGCTTAAAAACTAAAAACTAAAATTAATCTTTTCATACTGATCTTTCTTGTACTTATAACAGAAGTTAAACTAGTGTCTCTAATTCATTTCATTCTATTAGATTTCTTATGAAATCCTTTAATTTATTTTTTATAGTTATTTTTCTAACTGTTAACTCTTATTACATTATCTTAAAAGAAAAAATCCACCAGTCAATTAAGATAATGTCCAAGTAGTCAAAGCAATTTCTAGGTCAACATGACATCATCAACGGGACATTGTACCAGTTTTTCTGCTCGTATACCTGCAAGTATTTGTTGCTCCCCGTACATGATGTCAAAATAGTCAGAGTGATCCCAGCTCAATGTAGAATCGTGTAAGGAGCAGTGCGCTAGCTATTTGAGTTGTATTGTTATACATATAATAAATAAATAATTCCAGATTTAAAAAATTGCAAAACCGTTTGTATGACACTTAGGATTTAAATGTTAAAGCAGAATTTAGAATTAAATGAACGAAAAATTTCAAGAGTCTTAAAAGGCGAATGTCTTGTGTATAGAGGCACGCTCTGTGGCCTTATGGGCTCGCTTGTACTAGATATCTTATCGCAGTTATCTTGCTAGCTATAAAGGCACTTCCTTATTATTTATTATTAATAAAAAATAATAAATGGGTTTTTTAAACTCGAAAGTTTATCGACTCACAACGTATTGCGTAAGAATTTTAGCGTTTGAAAGCTTCCAGGATAGGCTCATCACACTTCGCCTTTCTCAAATACCGCGCTATGAGTTCGTTGTAATATGTGAATTTGTACAGTCGTAATATTTAAAACGGTACTCGTCGCGCCATCTACTGGTTGACGACGATTTGGTGCAACAAGACAAACTCGATCGTACGCGAGCATAGTGCGCATGCCTCGCGTATATACTCTAAGCGCATACTATACTGTATTCTCAGATCCGTGGAGTCAGACTATGCGACACTGTACTATACTCTCCCTCTTGCCTGTAAGACTCTGAGCTGAGCGGACGCACTGCCGACTACGACTGGTTCTCAAGCTACTCTATCAATAAACTACTATTTATTATTATCAATAATAAATCTGCCTCACTTATTCATCCAGCACTTCCAACAATATTTTTATCGTATCATTAAAAAATCGGATCACGATGATGATTTTCGAACTCTCAACCCCCCTAAAATGTATCTGGTAGATGATTGTACCCAGGTACAAGTTCACTTTATCCCCAAAACTACCCCATTGAAGGGGTTAGGGCATACCGAAACTGAACCGGAAGTCGACAGAAAATCACTGGAAATAAAAACAAATGAACTAAAAGAGACCAGAAATGAACCAGGAATAAGGCTAAAATAAAATTCATTTCATTTTAATACATTTTTACGTTTCTTAGGGGTTGGGGTAAATCGAAAGTGAATCGAATCAGAAGTCGACCGGAAGTGAACCGTAAGTCAACAGGAAGTTAAGAAGAAGTAAACCGGAAATGACAGAAAATAACCGGAAATAATAACGAATGAACCAAAAGTGACCGAAAATAACCAGTAATAAACCAGAAATTAACCAGGAGTCAAGCAGAAATAAAGCCCATTTCATTTTAACACAATTTTGCGTTTCGTCTTAAGGGGAGGTGGGAGATACAGCTTCGCAAATCCGCCACAAGGTATTTAGTATTTCAAATGCAAAAAAAACTAAAAGCCGTATTGACATTTTCTTTCGGTAGAATGATTCACTTATCTCAAACCTATGGCGCTCTGCTCATTATATTGATGAAATTTCAAATTAAAAAAAGTTAAGTAAAACTGGTGTTTGAGGTTGACGCTGTAATCGCATAAACGAGCGTAAACACCCGCTCGTATTTCACAACTTTTACAAAAACCAAAACCCTGATTGGTATTTTTTTTTCGGTAGAATGATTCACTAAACTCAACACTATGGCGCTCTGGTCTTGATTTTTCATTGCTAGCTTTATTAAAAAAGTTATATGGAACAGAAAAACAGTGTTTTCAGCTCCCACATCCCCTTAAGTCTGTTCATTAGACTCAAGAGTAAGGCAAACATATTTTTTCATTTCGGCCTAACTTTGTTATTTAGTCCAATATACCCCCAAAAGAACACAAAAAAAATTTCAGACCTATAAGCCCTATATTCCTTGCAAAATTATAGGCTATAACTTTGATATGGCTATAAGTTATAGCCATATCAAAAACTGAGATTTTCTAAATTTTTGCTTATATAGCCAACTAAAATGATTTTTTAAAGTAAGAGTAAGTGTAAGAGTAAGAGACATCCTTTTTGTAAATTTCCTGTATTATTTAAAAAATATTTTTATGGCATATGTATTATTAAAATATAGTTAAAAAACTAGTTTTATAACATATATTTAGATATTATATTGAAAATATACATTATTCCAAGTATATAATTTAATGTAATATTTGTTGAAAACATTTATTTAATTATAAATTATGGTTTATTTAAATACATTTATATTGTTTAATATTAATTTATCTTTCCCTACTGGAAACACTCATGTAAGTGCTCTTTACATAAAGGAAATAATTACTTGAAGATTTTTGTCATGACGTTGCAAACGTTGCAGCCGCGTCGAAACGAGGAATCTCGATCGATGTGACAAAGCCCTTAGTGCGCTGAAGTAACAAGCGAGTTGGTTTGTTGTTGTCGGCGCCGGCCTGTCCTCAAGTTCGAGAAACGGGCTAGATAACCGTCAACGTTGACGCAAAAGCGAGCATCGTTGACGCGAGAAAGAGCCTCGCCGGAGCACGCGCTGATTGGTCCTCCGCATGTTGCAAGCTAATCAGCGGCCGCCAATGCGTGGCTCGTTATCCGCGCAGACTGTGAGCCAATCGGGCGCCAACAAGAAGTGTGGGTCTGATGAACTCGAGGGAAGAGAGAACGCAAGAACGAGCAAGTCTGTCATTTTTATCCCGGCTGTCGACGGAGCACATCGACGTTCGAGAGAGTTAGCGTGTTCTCCATTGCTCGTCAACCCCAGGTCGATGATTAGAGGAGATTAGAGAGTCTTCCAAGTGCGTATGTGTTTCAGGTGCAGCGCATTGGTACATAGAAGTGCCGGCGCCCGGACAAGCCAGCGAACATCTCGACGAACGATGATCCGCTGAGGAAGGAATGCTAGCCAGTCCGCCACCATCATCGAGAGGACCAGAGCAGCCAGCATCATTAGCGTGGGAAAGCCGAAGCAGCCAGCTACCACCAGGTCCAGGAGGAGTCCAGAAGTCGCCGACAGGAGCACCGACGGCCGTCCACAAGGATCCTCGAAAAGAGAAGAGAACGAGTAAAAGAGAGAGAGAAAAAGAGAGAGAGAGAGAGAGAGAGAGAGAGAGAAAGAGAGAGAGAGAGAGCCGAGAGAGTGAGCCGAGAGTGAGAGAGTGTGGTGCGGGCACAATAGTAAACACGTACGCTGTGCGGGAGCGCGAGGCTGTGCGTGTGCGTGTAAGAGAGAGAGAGAGAGAGAGAGAGAGAGAGAGAGAGATTAGATTGATTAGATTAATTAGTTTTATTTTGTGTACATTATATTGTACGATTGTAAGTTTACAGCATTACAAAGTAAGAAAAGAAATAACAATAGATTGAGGTATGTTTAGAGTATGTAAAGTGTGAGAGTATGGCGATAGTGAAGCTGGAATGAGCGAGAAAGTAGGTGTGTGCGTGTGCGTGAAGTGTGTACGGGTTATGTGTTTTCGAGTTGAAAAAAGTGTTCCTTAGCAAGTTTTCTGAAAGTGACGGTGGATGAAGTGTTTCTGATGTGTGATGGCAGGTTATTCCATAAGTATGAAGCGCTGATATGGAACGAGTTTCTCAGCGTCTCCGTCGCGAAAACAGGAATTTCCAGAGGTGTCACCTCGCCCCTTACAGGCCGGAGTGTGACGCGGAAGTCAAAATAGGTCAGTACGTATGATGGTACGACCGAGTTAATCATTTTACGTAGGAAACAAGCTGTGAAGTACTTCCTGCGTCCGGCAGCGGTTAGCCACTGCAGCTCCCGCCTGTACGGGGAGATGTGCTCATCTCTCCTTACACCATAGATGTACTGAATTCCTGTATTCACGAGCCTCTGTAATTTTAAGTCGAGTTCCTGCGTCAGGTCAAAGTATACAAGAGAACAGTAGTCGATGATCGGAAATAGGAGCGCTTGTAAAAGATGCTTGCGCAACCTGAGATTGGTACTCTTTCTGAAAAAGTAGAGCCTGTACATTAGCGAGTGAGCACGCTTACACACTTGTGTAACATGCTCCTTCCACGTGAGTTTAGAGTGAAGCACCAATCCCAGATTACGCACAGAGAATTCGAAGCCGACCTGGACACCCCCGATATTAATGAAAGTGTTTGCTGTTAAGGGAAGTAAATTTATGTAGTAAGGAGAGCCCAGGACAATTGCTTTGGTTTTATTAACATTGAGTTTAAGCCTGTTTTGCGCAGCCCAGCCCATTATCCTCTCGGCATTAGCACTCATCTTGTTTGATAAAGAATCGAGCTCCTCGAGGTGGCATTGACTGTAAATTTGCAAGAACTAAGACGGAGCCCTGCGGGACGCCGATTGTCGCTCGCTGCTGTCACCAATGATGGCCTGCTCTCTCCAAGTGAGATAGGAGGCAAACCAGCGGATGACCTGCTTAGAGAAGCCGAAGGTGGATAGCTTTCTCAGGATGCTGGACGTGACATACAGTGTCAAACGCATTGCTAAAGTCAAAGAGAAGGAGAAGCGTTACTTTCTTTTTATTTATCCCGACCCGACATAATCAGTTAGCTTAATTAGGCCAGACTGAGTGCTGTGGCTAGTGCGGAAGCCTGTTTGAAAGTTATCTAGTAAGAGCCTTGATTCAAGGTATTATGAGACTTGCCTATGCACCAGCCACTCCAGGGCCTTGGAGAGAAAGCGGAGAAGTGAAATCGGACGGTAGTCAGTCAGGGCTGTTGGTGAACTGACTTTGTTGAGTGCACGCACAAGCGACAATTTTCAGGCAGATGGGAAACAGGGTTCGCTCAGAGACAGGTTGAAAATATGACTTAGTAGGGGAGCGAGAACTGGCAATGCTTTTGAGATGACAACCTGAGGGATTCCGTCGCTTTCCCTGGCCTGAGTGTCGAAGTGCGATACTGCAACCAACACATCCGATTCCGTTATGGTGCTGAACTCGAAATGCTCCGGGGGGTCAAGACTTTCCAGGGTGAGAAGATAATCCTCAACAGCAGGAGCTAACGGATCATTGGAGATCGAGCTGAAATGCTTGTTGAGTTCATCTGTGCTAAAGCGAGATGGTGAAGGGGCCTTGGTGGCAGAAATTCCAAGTTTCTCCAGCTCTCTCCAGATCTCGGCAACATCAGTCAAGATTGACAGGCGTGAATAGTAATAATTCAGCCTGGCTTCCTCGACTTGTTTGTGAGCATTGTCTCTAGCTAGTCTATATATGCGGAGATCCGAATCGAGCCTGGAGTCTCTGAAACGTCTGTAAAGTCTATCTCTTTCAGATACAAGGTCACGAAGAGCCGTGGTGAACCACGGGTGACGCTGTCTTCTTGGTGTCACAGTCCGTAATGGGGCGAGATGATTGATGGCGTTAGTGAGGTTAGCGTTAAGTGTAGATATGCATTCGTCGAGTGATGAAGCAGTGAGGCATGACCAGTCATATGTGTTAAGAAAGTCCCTTAGCTTCTCAGCGCTGATTCCTTTAAAGTTTCTGTAAGAGTATGTGTTAGGTACGTATCGTGGAATCTGTATGTCGAGAGTGGCCGTCATAAGGTCATGTCCGTTGATGAAAGGTGAGTTTGTCTTCCAGTATGACAGCAGGCGATCCTGCTCGTCGATTAGACAGAATTCAAGCCAGGTATCAGAACCCTATTTGTGGTGCGTGGCACCATAGGGAACAGATGAAAGGGAGTTTTCATCAATGAAGGCCTTGATGAACTTGGCATATTCAGATGAAGAAAGTTGGTCAGAGTTGAAGTCTCCCATTATGACCTTCGTGGAATAGTTGTGCATGTCGGTTGTTAGCTGGTCTATGAAGTTAGAGCCTTGGAAGAATGGAGCATGAGGTGGACGATACATAACCCCCACGAAGATGGATAGGAGAGACTCCCTTTGCCGATACCTCACAGAAGAGATATTCAGGCTTGCCTGGCTTGCCAGACCATTCACCGTCAGATGATGAAATAACGCTAACTGTCAGTGATTTATGTATGTAGAGGGCCACACCTCCCCCGTTTCTATGTCTGTCTCGTATATACAGTAAGTAGTCGTCCAGTGAAGGGATGGACGCTACCTTGTCGCTCAACCAGGTCTCAGTAACAGCTATTACGTGGAATGGAGAGCGAGTGGATAAGAAAAGCCTGATCATCTCAATATGACCCGTAAGCGAGTTCGCATTAAGATGACAGACTCGTAGACCTTCGGACAGAGATACCTTAGAACTAGATGAAGACGTGGCAGATGAGCTTGATGGTGGGTGTTGTAGCCTCAGTGTTGAACGATGTTGGCAGCAGGCGGAAACCGGGCTAAAAAAGTCTCCAGTTCGGCGTCGGCATACTTTCTACACAGCTCCTAACCTGGAAATCTGCTTGGCTTGGCTTGGTTTGTTTTCTCACGTGTACGGCGTCGCTTTCTCTCCACAATCAACATCGTCGCGACATCTGCTGTATCGTGGGAGAACTTTCAAGGCGTCT
Organism: Nasonia vitripennis; assembly: GCF_009193385.2. Lineage (NCBI taxonomy): Eukaryota > Metazoa > Arthropoda > Insecta > Hymenoptera > Pteromalidae > Nasonia > Nasonia vitripennis. The sequence continues at coordinate 2,458,875 of NW_022279614.1, read as the reverse complement.
TCACACTGTTCGAGGTCGGTACTTTCACGCTCTCTCCACTAACGCTCCATCTAGCCGTAAGAGTCACCACACCTACTCTTTCACTCCGTCGATAACTTATCATTCTCCTACAAATATCTGCTTTACCGACTGCTAGTAAGTTATCGACGAAAAATGAGTGCAAACGGCGAGAAGAGTGTGGAAGTGCCTTTTCAGTCATGCAGCAGCTGTACACGACCTATACAGCACAAAGACCCCAAAAAGTGTGAGTTTTGTGGTCTGTACTACCGCGCCAGGTGCCAGAACACCGTCAACATCAAAACTATCGTGGTGAACGGCAGGCAGATTATAGCCTGTCCCTCATGTGCAGACCACGACAACACCAAGTGTGCCAAAGTGAGGACTAAATCCACCTCTGCTACAACATCAGCAACGGGAGTAACTGCGATAACACCAGTAGGCAAGAATACTCCCAAACAACAGCAGCCTGTGAATAAGAAGACGAGGTCAGCACCACCATCAGCCAACACATCGAGAAATCCCTCACCAACCCGCTCGGCCGGAGTAACAACACCTACACCGTCCGGTGAGGCCGCTTTGAGGGACATTCGCGGAGCTCTCGACGATATACGTAATGCTCAAACGGAGGCCCTCAAGACCCAGAACATCGTGTCGGAGAGGATTTCTAAAATTGAGCAGCGTCTGGGCCCGCTGGAGAAGCGACTTAAGGCCCTCGATGAGCTGCCTGTCCGCAAGCTACACACTAGCGAATTGGACGCTACCTTGCTGGAGGAGGTTAAAGTTCTGAGTCCTGACCATCAAGGGCTCATAAACATCAATGAGCTGCTCCCCTCAGACGTCCATAAGCTGCGTACAAGGGCTAGGCTGGAGGCCAAGAGGAGGCAGGGCTGCCGAACTTTCGTCAGAAATAGGAGACTCTACATGCGCTGTACCGATGACAGCGAGCGTGCTACCATCATCACCACCTTCCTGCTTAGGCAGAGTCGAGGATGATCAAGGCAGGTTTTCCCAATGCTCCAAGCCACTTAGGACTCTAGCAGTGGGCTTACAGCAGCCCTCTCTTCCATCGAACGGAGCCGGACCTCCCATGCAAACGGACTCTGGCCTTTCCTCTAGGACCACGTCACCACCTACTGCTTCGGATCCAGCTGACCTGATTAGGGAATTCCAGAGTCTCTCCCTTTGGATCAAAAACCAGATGAGCTCCACCAACAGCTGTCTGGAGGTGAACACCTATGCTCTGAAGTCCACCAACGAAAATCTTCGCAAACTCAGACCTGTTTGGCTGACCTGGATGGCAGAGTCTGTCAGAATGCACTCGAGATCAGTGCTATCAAGGCTCGGATGGACAATCTCTCTACTCCTGCGGGTCCAGCTGATCAGTCAACCTCTGGCGTCTCTTCTCAGCAGGGATCGCCCATGGAGTCCGTTGCCGCTGAGCTCCAGCATCGCTTCAACAGGGCCTCAAACATGATCCTGTATAACCTCCAAGTACCAGCCGATGAGGACCTGGGGTTCGATCAAACCTTTCGAGATATCGCGAAAATCAATAATTTTTCGCTAATAGTGTGGAAGGCACCTTTAGGAAAGATGGCCACCACCAAATGGAGAGTAGCCTTAATGTTTTCATGTTTTTCAGGTTATTTTTATGAGCGCGAAATTCAAATTTACATAATGTAAAATTTGAATTACAAACATTTATTTATAATGAAAAAATGTGTAATTACAGCTTTATTACTCAAGACAGTAAAGTTGATTGTTTGCTAATTTTTAATATATTATTTTATTTAAACTTTTATTGCAACAATCACTCTGCTCTCTTGAGTAATAAAGCTGTAATACATATTTTTAAATAAAAAGGCTTGCGTATAGCAGGTATCAATATTTATTACATATTTACCGTACAGATCATACAGCATACATCTGTACAGATCTACAGATCAATATTTATTACATATTTACCGTACTGATCATACAACATACATCTGTACAGAACATAAATAAGTTATTAACAATTAAATACTTGAATCTGATTAACCAGAGAAATCAAACTTGTTAAAATATATAAATTCAAATATTAGAATACTTTTTAGAATTAAACCATCGGAAAACTAAAATAATTATCAAATTTTTCTATTTCTTTAAGTAAAATAATTCATGATGATATTTCTGCGTACTTGTAACCCTTGGATGTAATGATCATCCACAAAATCCCCTACTGGAAATTCTCTTGTTTGATTATTTCTTAAAGGTACTGGCATGGGCATCCTAAAATAAATCATTATAATAATTTAATATTATTTATATTATCAGGATTATTCATTTTTTTTAAATATCAAAAAATTACCCTTGGTGTCTTAAGTAGTTATATAAGACAGCACTAGCCAATACTATTTGTGAAGAAAATTCTGGTGTATAATGGAGACTACGATCTCCATTGATGCATCTGAATACCTGTTTCCAAATGCCGAAGGTCTGCTCAACCCTACGTCTGGTTTTACGTACTCTGTCTGAATAGCGAAACTCTGGAGAACCCGGATCAGCTTCCTGACAAGGTGTCAAGAGCACGGGTGATGGAGTGTAGCCTCCATCTCCTGGAAAATATACAAAATAAACATAAATACCTGTGAAACTACTTTTAAAATTGAAAGAATATAAAAATATTGCACTGATAATACAGTATACTAATATAAAAGACTAAATAAAAAAAAAACATTACCAATCAAGTAGTATTCTTGGTTCATCTCTTCGGGATCAGGATTATTTCGCAGATTGTACATAGTCTCCCTCATTTGCCTATGACGCCATACAAATCTGTCGTTGCTGGACCCATTAGTAATTCTGATATTCATTATATTATAATCCATATCAGACACCTAAGAAATGCAAAAAAAAAGTTAAAATTCAAGTTTTAAAAGATGTAAAGAAGAGAGATTACTATGAAAAAAAAAAAAAAAAAATAGAATGCATACCACTTGTACATTCAATGAATGGTCCTGGTTGTGGTTAACATAGGCCTCCTCGTGCTCATGTGTTGTGTGAATCCTTGGAAGTGTGCAGTCGATAGCACCAATGACGCCAGGGAACCCAATTGACGCTTAAAATCTGATAAGAAATGTAAATATTTATAATTTAAAGTATGATTTATAATGTAAGCAATATAATAATTCTCTGAAATATCTACCTTCTTGACATTTCTTGGCGTTCTATCATATTTCTGGGAAAGACGATGTATTCATCAGCTAGGCTTACTATTGCTGGAATCACTTCATGTAGGTATTTGCTAAAAGTGCTTTGGCTCATGGGGTAGTAGCAGTCGTGCGCTACTCCTTTTTGATACGACCCGTCTGCAAGTAATCGGAGAACTGCCAGTACTTGCAGGTGTACAGGAATTCCTTGCTCGTGCTTCACCAGCTGAGGTCTAAGCAACTCAATCAGGTGTATAGCGATTGCAGGAGTCATCCTATAATGTTTTTTTAAAGATATTATCTCCCATTGTAAAAGGATCACTCATATCTCTGATAGCACGTTTCCAGTCCATGTGCATTCTTCGAAATTCCATCGGCTCATCTTCCTCATCATCATCAAATAAAAGAGCAGCTAATGCAAACATTTTGTGCTGAAATATTACAATTCATCAATTAATATTTCCTTGTCTTCTGTGTGGCACTATAAAATGTACTGCATTTTTTTATAAACAAATCCGGATGAAAAAAGCAATCCTCAAGAAACTATAAACGTGTTCTGTAAGAATTATGACAAATTTGATATGCCACCTACCTTGAGATTTTTTGGACTTTTCCTCCACAATATAGATTCTAGGTTAAGTATACTGGCTCCAAAACACTGGCTTCAAAAAACTTGATGCAAACGCAGTTTCTGGGATATTTCATCTCTGCTTTCGTCCTTCGTTTCCTCACAATTCAGTTCTCCCTTGGCTCACCCGAGAAGGAAAGGAGAAGAGAAATTTTGCTTGGCACTGCGAATTTGCTCCCGCACATTTAACTTTCTCACCGGTCACTTTCTGGACTATACACACTGTTCACAGAGAAAGAGTGTGAGAGAGCAAGTTGAAGAACGTTCGGTCACAAAGGTATACAAGTAAGACCGTCTATACTTATACGCATACCGCTATTACTGACTCCGAAATTCGTAAAGAAGGTTAGGTAGAGGCTATCGCGAGGGAAAGAGGGAGGGAGTGAGAGAGACAGAGAATCATTGTAAACATAAGAGTAGCGGACGACAAGCGCGCGACGATCCTTAGCCGAGAAAAAATTTCGTCCATGCAAAATCTACTAAGCTATGCTTAGTAGATTTTGCATGGTTTGTTTTAGCGACATAAAATATCATTTAATTTAATTTTTTTTTCATACAGAAGTCAAGCGGAGGGAAGTCAAGCGGAGGGAAGTGTCAAAATTACACCAGAGCAACTAAACATAATGCTCTACTACATGGAGCAGCACAGCGCATTTGCAGCTAATAAGCTGCTTGTAGCGAATGGGAAGGAGACCAAAAAGGCGCAGTGGCAGCGATTGGCAAGCCTCGTCAGCTCGTGTGGTCCAGCAAAAGATGTTAAGCAATGGCAAGCCGTAAGTAGACTTTCACACTTATATTTTAGCACATGTACCCAAACAAAAAAAAATCTCACTTTTTTCCAATTTCTAATTTAATGTTTGAATTGCAGCTTTGGTCCAGACAAAGAAGCAAGGCGAAGGAATACAATGCTGAAAAGGTTAGAGCAGGAAGGCTAACCGGAAATTACACAGATATCCAGTTTATTGAAAATCCTCAAATGGAAAAAATACTAAAAATAGTGGGAACAACACATTAAAATGGATTGGAAATTCTCCCAGAAGTTGGCATCAGATCATCAAATGGGAAACGTAAGTAGAAAAACATAATTTATTATTATTTGCATATTCATGTATAAAATATATGTTATTCATTTTAAATTATTTTGTTTTAGAGAAGCCCAAAAAGAATAGTATTGTCTACGAACTTCCACTTTCATTGACTACCTCGTCAAGAGCATCTCCAGTGACTGCTGATAATAAAATAAAAATGAAGAATGCATCGTTCACTACATCTGTCACTCATGCAGCATCCGCCACTACATGCAATAGTGAATCTGCAGTCACTTCAGCTAACAGTGCATCGTACAGTGCAACTGCAACTCTAGCTCTCCAGAAATCTGTCAGAGGATCAAAAATTTAAGCTGCAGTGACTCCAGACAACACAGTGAACAACAGCTCTACCAGACGAGCTCTCCATCACACAGCATATGTTGGTACATCTGCAGCACAAGTATCTCAGCCTGCAGCTCATCACAGCAAACCATATCAAATTTCTGCATCTCCAACTAAGTATACCACAAGAAGCAGCTCCAGAGTAATCAAGCTTCTAAAGGATTCTGAATCATCGCCTGTTAACTGCAAGTCTGAAATGGAAGAGACAAAGGAGAACAAGCTTCTGACATCTTTGGATTACAGCAAAATATACAGCAATTATGCTAGTTCTTGGCGAAATAATGCTAAAGGTGAGATTAATCTATGTTCGACAATCAGCTTTGCAACTGCCAGTTTACTTTTTTTATTATGATAATTCTAATTCATTCCAATAACTTCAAAATCTCTTTTGTTTTAGCTTCTCGAGATGTTAAGAAACAAGAAGCATTGGTTGTGGTAGCAGAAAATTCAAACTCCATCAACAAACTTGTCGAGACAGTATACCAATTAAAGGAGGTGCAAGCAACAAAGTGTGAGATTCTTCGAAGACATTGTGACCAAAAGGAAAAATATTATGAAGAAAAATTAAAGTTTTGGAGGTCCAAGAATTAATTTCCGATGGTTTAATTCTAAAAAGTATTTTAATATTTGAGTTTATATATTTTAATAAGTATTTAATTGTTAATAACTTATTTATGTTCTGTACAGATGTATGTTGTATGATCAGTACGGTAAATATGTAATAAATATTGATACCTGCTATACGCAGGCCTTTTTATTAAAAATATGTATTACAGCTTTATTACTCAAGAGAGCAGAGTGATTGTTACACTAAAAATTAGACAATCAATTAAGTGTTCAATATAAAACTGTATTGCTTAAACTATACTTTGCTGTCTTGGGTAATAAAGCTGTAATTACACATTTTTTCATTATAAATAAATGTTTGTAATTCAAATTTTACATTATGTAAATTTGAATTTCATGCTCATACGAATAACCTAAAAAACATGAAAACATTAAGGCTACTCTCCATTTGGTGGTGGCCATCTTTCCTAAAGGTGCCTTCCACACTATTAGCGAAAAATTATTGATTTTCGCGATATCTCGAAAGGTTCGATCGAACCCCTGCTGCAGAAGATTTGTGGGGCTCTGAGCGGAATAAGTAGCCTTGACTTGGCACGCATCACAGCCAGGAGGTTCACCAGGCCAACTCGCAGCGGATCTCCTCCACCTGTCATCGTCAGGCTGTCTTCCAGAAGCGACGTTAGTCGTGTTCTGCGTAGCTGGCGTAGTTTCCCAGATGGTGTTCAGGTGGCAGCTGATCGCACCAAGCCTCAGAGAGTGGCCTACAGAAGACTTCGACAGGAAGCCGATACCTATAACAAGAACCATGCTGACAAGAAGCGTGTCAGATACGTAAATGGCTCATCAGTAATCTTCTTAGAAAACAACTAATTCAGGTCTCTCACTCTAATTTTACTGTGTATTATCAACACATATACTCAATTAAGAAGCCTGATCGTCTGCTCGAACTGAAATCTAATCTTAACTTGTCCTCATATTCTCCAGATTTCATCGTCTTCACCGAGACCTTGCTTACCCCGGACATCAGCTCCGTTGAGCTTGGCATGGTTGGCTACGCAGTGTATCGCTGTGACTGAGAGGTGACTCCAACGGGTCTCTCAAGAAAAGGAGGTGTTCTCTTCGCTGTGAGGGACTACATTCCACCTCACCTGGAGCATATAAACTCCACTGTCGATTCAAAGTAATTTACGAAAAAATCTGCGTGCTTTCTGGTCGTATGTTAAATCACTCAGACTGTACAAGGGTATCCCCAACAGCGTGGTTCTTGACGGCGTATCGTACTCTTCTGATCGCAACAGGGCCAGTTTGTTCGCCAAATTCTTTGGCTCTATTTATGATCCAACAGAACAACACTAGAATTACTCCAATTTCATATCGCTATCAGAGGAGGACGATCGCCCGCAGGTCGTAATAGATCTGGAGCTTGCCCGACGTATTGTAAGGAAGCTCAATGACAATGCGAACGCAGGACCCAATGTCCTTTCTCCATACTTTCTAAAGCGCTGTTGGAACCAGCTGGAGGAGCACATTCTGCACATGTTCAACGCCTCATTGGCTCGTGGTCATTTTCCTAAACTATTCCAGTTTCATTGGATTCTTAAAGCACACAACACATCAGTTTTCCGAAATCGAGTATATACTTTATTTGTACAATTCCCTTGTTTTACCTCACTTTTTATACTGTTCACAAATTTGGGCTCCTTACAAGAGGTGTCAGATTAAGAGGCTGGAGTTGATCCAGCACAAATTTCTTCGCTACTTAGAACTGGACTTAAATGTCCATCCCATCCGACCGGTTCTGCATATTTACGACTGCACTTTAGCATTTAAGGTTGCCCATAGGTTGTTCAACTGCGAGTCACTGAAAAATGCCATCGTACCTCGCCACGTGTCTTATGCGCTACAAAACCTTAGAGCTATAGAGGATACCGACTCTCATCACAACTACCGGACTAGAAGATGCTGGAATGCCCTTCCCGACGAGATTCTTTGAGCTCCGAATTTAACAGGTTTCAAACATCGACTGGCCTCATTGTCTACTCCTTCGTTTAGCCACTATAGTACCCATTCCTAGGTCTTGACACGATACTCTCCCGCTCATATTAAGTTAAGCCGCAAGGCGGACAAACATTTGTTTTATAGGTACATCCAGCGTCTCCTTATTCTGCCTAATACATTACTCCCCTTATGAGCCCACGTTCAATATTCCTAGATTTAACTAAATTATGTTCTTTTATTTTTGTAATTATTGTATAATCACTTTTGTTTGTAAAGGGCTTTTAGCCCGTATATTGAATTGAAAAACTAAATAAATAAAAAAAAGCCTGTATTGCGTCCCGGATAATTTATTACCTGGCCGGGCAAACATAATTTTTCCGGTATTACTGAATAGCTTAGCCCATGATCTTGAATTAACAAAAAAATTGTCGAAAATGACCATCCCTATCAAGTATCGATATGAGGGTTTTTGGGGCCACTGCACCTTATTTTAACCTCGAAATTTTAAAATCCAAAATGGCCGATCCAAAATGGCGGACATTATACAACCACCAAAACTATTTTACCGCAATGAACGAGTTTAAATCAGTTTAAAGTATCGGTATGGGAGTTTAAGCGGCCGCTGAATCTTATTTTAACCTCGAAATTTCAAAATTCAATATGGCCAATATAAACTGGCGGATATTTGTCATAACCCACCCGCAGGCTCTCTCGCGAAAAGCCCCTGCAAACGCGCAACCCGCCGAACTCGCCACGCACGCTGCAGCGCTTATCACCGCGGCGCTAGTACCTCGGCGCGCCGCTAGGCGGCTGCGCATTACCCACAAGTGAAGTAGCGTCGCGGAGGGCTGTTAAGTATAAGTACATTTGTGCTAGTGCACGAGTCAGCGGTGTTCGTGTGAGTGCGTGATGAATGAGTGAAAAATAAAATTGTTGCGAATTTTTGCAAAACTGATGTTCCTGCTACATTTGAGGAGGTGATTCAATCGAATGAGAGTAAAAAGTGGATAGAAGCAATGGATAAAGAAATGAATAGTATTAAATTAAATAAAACTTGGGAATTAGTCGATAGTAAAGAAAAAAGGGCCATTGATGTAAAATGGGTGTATAATAAAAAATCGAATGGTACATATAAAGCTAGATTAGTAGTTAGAGGTTTCCAACCGTAAAATACGATGTGTTATGTAAGGAAATGAAATTATCACAAAAAGATTATATTATTTCATTAGCTGAAAAATATGGTGTAGAAAATTATAAAGCGTATAAAACACTAACTTGACCTTCTCTGGGTTTGGTTTGAACCCATTTGGTGTGATGAGATGGCCTAGGAAGATGAGCTCTGAGACGCCGAGACTGCATTTCTCTAAATTGACCTGCAGCTCGTGCTCGTTGAGACGACTAAGCACTGTTTCCAGGTGCTTCTTGTGCTCTTTTTCCGATGTTGAAGCGATTAAAATGTCGTCTAAGTAGACGAAGACGAAATCGAGATCTCCTAGCGCTGAGTTGATGTAGCGCTGGAACGTCTGTGACGCGTTGCGAAGGCCAAACGTCATGACTGGGAACTCGTAGAGTCCAAAGGGCGTAATGACTGCCGTCTTTGGGATGTCCTCTGGTGCGACGGGTATCTGATGATATGCCTGACGCAGATCCAGAGCCGAAAAAATGTTTTTGCCGTGTAAAAATGCCATGCAGTCGTGCATGTGTGGCACTGGGTAGCGATCGGGTACCGTAACAATGTTAAGTTTGCGGTAGTCGCCGCACGGCCGTACCTTGTTGTTTTTCTTCGGTACCATTTGCAGTGGGCTCAGTTGCTGTTTGATGGGCGGCAGATGCCCTGCTCGACCATCCTGCGAAATTCTGCTTTCGCTATCTTGAGCTTTCCTGGCTTGAGACGCCGTGCTCGTTGTGCGCTGGGAGGTCCCGTCGTTAAGATATGGTGAAATACGCCACGTTTCTTGGTCGATCTAAATTGATCAGGATCAAAAACTTTTGGGAAATAGTTGATTATGTTGGCGTATTTGTGGCTTGGTGCCAGAAACGAAATTTGCATGGGGCGCACTGACTTAATAAACGCCGGCGCATGCGTGAATAGATTACCGTCTACCAGCCTTTTGTTTTTGAGGTCTGGTAGCAAATGATAATGTGTGAGGAGATCAGCTCCGATGATTGAATGCGGAACATCTGCGTTTGTGAAGTTCCATGCAAGTCTGTAGGGCAATCCGACGTCAAGTTCACGAAGTACGGTGCAGTAGACGTTGATGGTGGAGCCATTGACTGCGTAGAGCTTGAGGTCAATTGGTTTACCTTGCCAGTTGGTTGGCTTGGGTATCACCGAGATATCCGCACCTGTGTCTATTAAGAACAGGTCGGTTGAGAGAATGTCTCTCGTGTGGAGACGTGCGGTGTTAGGTAATCGGCTGTCAGTCTCCTTAACAGCAGGATGCTTTAGTTTTCCGGCTTCTTAGAGTCTGCCGGTTCTCTCACCCTGTAGTCTTGCCCAGGGCCACGTTTCCAGGTACAGGGAAGCTGGCAATTGCGAGCTTCTTTGCCATGCTTGTTGTGGAAAAAGCATAAACCGTTGGTACGTGACCTGAACTTAGATCTATTCGGTGTAGAGCCGCGCTTTTTGTTCGCGTTGTTGCGAGAGTTGTTTCGCCCCTTGGGTCTTGAGCGATCATCTGGTTGTGTGTTCGGCGTTTTCTCGATTGCCGCAATGCGCTGGTCCAGCCTTTCCATGGTGTCTCTGATTGACGAATCCGGCTGGTTGCCGAATTTCATGGTACTGATGTTGTGAGATTGTTGAAGCACCTCATAAGCCATATCTGCGCTCATGATGAGCTCTGATTCTTCCTTATAGTTCCATACCATCAGACGAATATGAGGTAGCAATCTATTTTTCCAGAGCTGGATGACTGTGTCTCTTGGTACTCGGTTTTGTGCCAAGCTAATCATCTCTGCGAGAAAATCTGATGGTCGTTTTGCACCGATTTCAAGGCCTTTGAAAAGCCTGTCCAGCTGTTGCTCTGGAGTCTCAGCGTATTTGTCGGTGAGAATTTTCTTCAGTTGCAGGAACTTTTGTCCTCTGATGAGAGTATTCATTTTGTACTGGATCTCGTGGTGAATGTCTGGGCTGAGGTACCTGCCGACAAAGTTGAATCTTACTTCGTCTTCCGTGACGTTATTTGTTGCGAATAGATCCTCTAGTTGCCTAAACCAGCCTTGTGGATCGTGTTTATAGAACGACCAAAATAGCAAGTGCCTGGTGCTTGCTGCCGCAGATGCGTTGTGCTGTTGTCCAAATCCTGTATTTCGCTGTGTTAGGAAACCTACTCCCATGTTCGGATGCGTACCTGGGACTGGAACTGGTGCGTACGGCGGTATGTGAGGCTGCTGAGGAGGAAATACGGTCGATGGAGCGCTTCCGCATGCTCCTTGTGTCCAGCAAGTAGTGTTTGCTGTTGTGAAGTTTGACAGATTCGTTGTTGTCGTGACCTGAGGTGAACTCGAGGTCGTGGGTACAGTCTTGTCTTCACCGGATGAGGCTTGTTGGTGCGCGAACAAGGTGGTGAAACATTTATTCATGTAAACCTTCATTTCTTCTATGCCACTCTTTATTTTGTGCTCGACAGATTCCATAATCTGCTCGGCATTTATTTCTGTCGACTTCTTCTCTGCTAACTGTCGATGCTCATTGGCAGTTTTGTCTTGATTATGCCAACTTGGCTTTTTATAGGCACCTAGCTCTGAGCTAGACATATGCGTGTTTTGCGACAGTGAGTGCTCTATCGTCTGTGACCATGGTTTCGCTCCGAAGCAAGTTTGCGTATTTTTTGGAGACGACGTAGACGACGCTGTGTTTGTGGACACGTGTTGTTGGTTAGGAAACCCGAAGTTGAAGTTGGGCCCTGAAGCACCTCGTTGCTGGCCTGTGCCAACAGCGAAGGCGTTTAGAAGGCCATTATAATCTTGGATGGACCCTGCTGACGAGTCGGTAGAGTCTATGGGAGCGAAGGTTGTTAACCCTGATGTGTTTGCAGGTTGATCTGTATTTGCCATCGTTGTGACTGGAGGAGTCTGAATGCGTAGGCTTTCGCTCGATGTGGTGACCTAGGTCTCGTTGTCTTCATTTGTATTTTGTGACTTGATTGGTGTTCTTGGAAACGTCATATTTCTTGATTTTGTAAGCCCCTTGTTGGCGTGACTTGTGGGGAATGATAATTTAGGAACCTGCCTACTCGATCTGAGACGTAAATGCAAGTCACGTTCGTTCATGTGCGGTGAGGCGCAGTGTCTAATCTAACCTCGAGTGCAGATCAGACGTACAAAATTATTAAAATGACTAAAATGTACTCGCAGGTACATACATGAACAAAGCAATGTCTGTCTGCCTCACGCTTAATCTAAGATTGTCACCTTTTGAGAGCTTTCTTTACCTTATCTGCTGTTGCAGCTGGTTCAAGCACAGCGGATACGCTAGAGTCTGACGTGGTTGCTTTGCTGTGCTGCCCACGTGGAGCTCGGTCCGAGAGGCAGTAACAACGAAAGGAGCCGTTGCAGAATTTAACGCGTTCGCGCTTGCTTACCGCTTATTTGCGAAACACAGTCCGGAAGTGGTAACTGCTGGAACTCCTTATAAAATAAAAAATGGCGATTCCCGCGTGAATCGCCGCGCAAAAATGATGAGAAGAATTTCCCGCTGCGTTGTCGAGGGGATGCTGGAATTCTCGATGAAGGCGCCGGTGTCGGTGGCTTCACGCGTATCAACGACGAACCCGCTGCGATGATGTGCGATGAAAAATTCGGCGGCGGCTGCCCCGCGCCGAAGTGGTCTCTGGATGCTGTGCTATGCTGCGGTGTCCAGGAAGCCGATGGTGCGAGTGTGCGTCGGCTTGCCAGCACGCACACTCTTTCTCGCGCAACGTCGAGTTGCGACAAGTATATACGCGCCGGCGTGCCTGCGCGCGTATAGCTTGGAGAAAATGGCGGCGGGTCTTGCCGACCTGTTGCTGCCGCGCTCGACCGTGGAGACGTGTGTCGAGGAAGTCGGTGATGTCGACTTATTTTTGTGTGGCTCTTCACGTGTGTACCGGCGTGCCAGCGTACACACGGAAGGGTTACGATGCGTGTTGACTGACGCAATCACAGAGTGTCTTTGTCCGCGAGCGTGCGAGACAAAGACGCCGTTGCTAGAGAGAGAGTCGCGGAGACGCGTGCACTGTCACTGACACTATTCTTCCTCGTCGAAGGTGCTGTGGCTCGTTGCAAAAAATAACGTCGGGGTCACCAATGTGGGAGGAGGCCGGTCGGAGACCAAGAACAAGGCTCTTCTCCTGGACAAGGCACTTTATTTCGGTCTCTCTCTCTCTCTCTCTCTCTCTCTCTCTCTCTCTCTCTCTCTCTCTCTCTCTCTCTCTCTAGCCCGTCTGGCGTGTGCTCTGATCAGAACGGAACTGACGGCGGCGTCAGCGCTCGCTCGCAGCTAGCGCTGCTCTCTCTATCTCCGCGGTCGGACGTACCGCCATCTATCAGTGGGGCACCTACATATATCATTAATAATAAGAAAAAAATAATAACTATTCAACAATATTAGTATGCACCAACAATATATGAAATACAATTCACAATTTAAAATTGAAAACAAACTAAAATCTAAAATACCAATTAAATATAGAGTGTAAACTTCAATATTAAAATTGAACAAACGATCCGAATCATAAAATACATAAATATTCGGGCGTCCAAGCAAAAGTGGCACACCTAGTGGTAGAATTTAGAAGTACTGATAGTTATACCAAAACAATCAACAATGTAGGTACCTTAACCGATAAACTAATTGTTTAATCTGTCCCCACTGTTGTCATAAATCAGTGCAAGCCAACTGTTCAATTGAATCTTTGTTTCTCCTAATAATATAGATAAATTGTTTTAAAAATTTCAATAAAATGCATCAATTTCCCATTTACTTACCGATTTAGAAGTAAAAAACACCTACAATTGCACTGCCCAGAATTTCCTGCCTGACAACTATAATGAGTGTTCAGAGTCTTACTGTTACTATTATTAGTGGTGATTTAAATATTTATTTCATGTGGGTAATCAGTTAACGAACTAGAGTTTAATCACAAATCAAAGTATTTATCCACTTACACATTTTGAACATTGAAGTATTATAAAGCCCACATAATAGAATATAATAAGAATTTAAGATACTGCAATCTTCTTCAAATGCTCTACTTCCCCCATTGTTATATTTCATTATCTCAAAAATTCCAACCATTGCACTGGTCATTGCGAACTAACAAATTGAACCTAAATAAAGAAAATGATAAATAGAAAGTAATCAAGTTTGTCACCGTAAAAAGCCGTGTTTTAAGAATAACTACAACTTTTATCTTCAACATTTTCATGTAAAACGTAAAGCCGCAAAGTATTATGATAAATAATTGATTTTTTTTTGCTACAGGAAACCGTTTAGCTACGAACTTGAGTTATAAGCATTTTCATGATATCATGTCAATAGAAAATAGTTGTATTTTTCAAAGATCTACAACTTCTTAATTTAACTTTTTTGTAGAATGCTTAGTATTCAACATATGGATCTAAAAAAACATTTTTGACCATTTTTGAAGATAACCGCATTCTGCGTATATATTAAAAAAAAAACGGGCGGAGCGCATCTAAACTTGCTAGTGTACTAAAAAATACATATTTTTATGTAAAACTCAGTCATACATATTTTTTTTTTATTTTTATTTTTTATTTAAATACATATAGTTATAAGTTACAAGTTATATAATTATTGTTGTTTATTGTAATAGTGATATATAAAAATTCCTCCTCTTCCCTTGCCTCTTCCTCTGCCTCTTCCTTTGGCTCTGCCTTTTCCTCGATTACATTCAGAAGGATACAATAACTTTGTCTCTTTTCTCAATGCAATAATGAAAATCTTCACTTTTAAAAATTGCAATTGAATTTATCTCAAATAATACACGTTTAATAAAACAAAAACACACACTTACGTACAATTCTATATTTGTATATTTATATACATTTTTCTTTCTTTACTAGAAATACTGCACGATTTTCACATTTTGCAATAAACCATAATATTCACATGAGTGTCAAAATAAAAATTTAAAATATGCCATCTGAGATCAATTTAACTTTAAATTTCATTTCACTATCTATTTTATGTATATTTATGTATATGAGTTTTCGAATAAAAGCAACAACAAAATTTGAAAAGCAAGTATCATGTTCAAAACTTCTTGTAACTATTAAAAGTGAAAATACTTATTAATGCATTAAGAAAAGAGACAAAGTTATTATAACTTTCTGCATATAAAAATACACTAGAATTTAGAAATACAACTAGCTAGATTAGTAGATCCTCTAAAAAAATGCTAACAAGAAATTTGACACGACAAATCCAAAATTTATCATAGGCCTCGATCTGAATATTCCAACGAAGACAATTAAGTAAAAACTGTTACGGTAACTTACATTTGACTAATTTTACAAATATCTATGTAAAAATTCAACCATCTAACTTTAACATAACGCAGATAAAATAATAACAATTGATCATCACCTTCACATAGCTTCCATTTACTTATTTATTCTAACTTAAGTTATCAACATTACTTTTTACGAGAGAAAATAATTTTTTACACTTTATTGTGCTGCACACTGACAGTTTAATACATCTATTAAAGTAATTCAAATTCATGCATATTCTCAGATTATAAATTTGTCTACTCCACTAATCCTATGAATATTAATTAACTTTTAATAATAATATTTTAATTCTTTTAAAAAAACAGTAACATTCTTATCAATAAAAATGAATAATTCAATAATTATTTATACTTCAAAAATACACCAATTGCCATAGTTATAAGGCAAAAATAACTAAATATTAAATCAAATAACTCAAATCGAATATAATAATATTATCAAACTTTGATATTATATGTAGAATACAATTTGAAATAAAAAATAAAAAATGTGTTACTCTCGTTTATGAATCAAATCAAATATCGAATATTACCAAATTTTAATACTATAAACAAACAATCCAATTAAAAAATATATCTTTTTCATTAAAATACTAGCAAAAAATACTAATTACTTTTAATTGAGGGGCAGTTTTCTATAATAAACATATTTTTTTAACTCACAATTAAAATTTTTATCACGATATACTTGAAAAAAATTCTCAGGTTCCCTTGAATTAACTAAAATAGCAAATGACTCTCAATAAATAAATTAAAAATAAAATTTACCACATCCCGAGGCTGGGGCTGATAATCATCACCGTTATTACGTTAGGAAAAATTTCAACATTAAATCATATTTAAAAAAAGTATCTAGGTACATACATATAATTATTATGCAATATAATTCTTATAAATACTTACCATCAGCCATAATAATTATATGTAATATTATAAATTATATAATATTATTATTATTCCAATCCCTTTCTACTAGTCCCTTTCCACTCATGCGCTGTGTGGTATGAGCAGCAAACAATACATACACAAAATACACAATGTATATAGACTTTCCACTTTCTATAAGCACTACAATCTTGAGTCGAATCTCGAATTAATACTAACTTCAGAGCAATGTCAAATATAAGAATTATCCATCCACCACCGCCAGGAGCGCTACTGAACATATAAGAATAAGAGCACATACGCGTTTCGCATTCACCATGTTAAGCGACTAGCGCCCTCTCAGCAACCAATAATGGACAAAGTAAAAAACTTTAAAAGATACTCACACGACACATACGTGTATACACCCACACACATACACATATTTATACGTAACTATTCTTTTGAGGATTTATTTCGGCACCTATCCAGAATTTTAAGGATTATATTGTCTTTTAAGAATCGATCATCAAAAGCCGAAAGTACACTTCCTGTCTTTTGAGGGTTTTTCTAGAGTCTATTTATTCAGAGTCTGTCGAAGTGTGTATGATTGATTCAGCACAACTGTGAATAAAGAGACTAAAAATCCTCAACCATATAATGTATGTATATATGTATAAAGACAACTTCCGATTATCGACCAAGTTAATGACAGTAGTCAATACCATTTACGATACTAATATAATACCGTTGAATCGCCAACGACAACATATATAATAACTAAGTATTCGTTATATATGTTAAGCTGGTGAACCCTTGCATATACATACAACATTATTCTTACGTATCTAATATATGAATAATAATTATTTACGTATGACATATTTATACACGTCATTATTCATGAACAATTACTATTATAAGTGTATAAAAAATTTTCACAATAATACATAATAATATTTAAATATAGTGTTTTATACTTTCAATAAAGTGATCATTTTTTTATATTTACTTATAAGTTATAACTATAGTTAAAAATATTTTTATGCGTTATTATTATGTAAAATTCTTCTTATGTAATTTTTTGAACAACTTTAAAATATTTACTTCAAAGAAAGTTTATTAGTATAACATCACTCCGAAAAACAATATAATAAGCTAAGTATCTTTTAGTATAAATTTAAATATTTTCTACGAGCTATAAATATAGGAATAATTATTTATATTTATTGTTTAAGGCTACCTGATAATACTTAATTATTAATTATTTATAGAGCTATACCTGATATTCCTTTATTTTATTTATTTAAAAATAATATTTAATAAATTAATTTGTATTATATTGTATGAACATTTATTCAGTACATAAGTTAAATTTATATACGTTTATTACAAAGTAGTTGCTCTCATTTAATTATATCAAATATCATAAATCTATTATATAATATCATCAAACTTTGATGTTATATGTATGTACAATATAATTTAAATTAAAAAATCAAAAATCACTATTCTCTTTTATAAAATAAAATTAATGTCGAATATTACCAAATTTTGATAAAATACTTTAATCTGATTACAAAAATAATAAAGAAGTTACTCTTATTAGTATTCTTATCATAAAATTCTAAAGTAACCTTATTATTTCTAGTTATATCACATTTTAATTTTGTTATCTTATACAACTGTAGAGCTACAAAATATTTATATTATTTTAATAAAAACGACCAGATTAAATATTAAATATATATATATATATATATATATATATATATATAAAATTAATTTTTCAATCACACATTTTTTGATAGAGTTGAAAAAATATTAAATAATCAATATGAACTCTTATAATCCAATTATTGTTAATATTAACAATAGCCAAATACCAAAATGGAAAAAAAATTCCAGATGGTAACTGCTTATTTAGAAGTTTTTCATTCGCCTTATTTAATACTCAGGACCAACATGAACAAATTAGAAATACAATTGTCGATTATGTATTTAACAATTGGGAAGAAGTACAATATACTCTGGCAGCAACCGATATTTTTTATAGATACAAAAATAAATATGATTATCCTCAGAGAATGAGTAGATTTGGTACAATGGGAACAGATTTTGAAGAAAACAGATAGGAATGTTTGTGAGAATTTACAACAGAACTGTGTTTTTATATGAACTTGAAAATGACCAAATAAATTTAATATTTAGAATCAATAACAATGAAAACAGTGACATAAATACTGTACAATTACTATTTTCAGGAGATAGAATTGCAGGACACTTAGATTGTATAATAAATAATGTACCTATTAACACAACATCTTCAACTACAAATATTCGGCATACAAAATTTGAACAAATGATAGAAAAATCACAATTAATATCTGCAAATGAATTGAATATAAAATGCAAAAAAATTAAACCAAAAAATATCCTTGTTAAATCATTAAATGATGAAAAAAAAAACAAGCAAAAATTAAAGAAATAAATCTTACAAAAAATGATACAAATAACTGCTTTAATAAATAAGAACTTATTGAAAACAATCATAAACTTGAAAAAAAAAACAATTCTCCTATAACAACCAACCATATCACAACTATTGATTTAATAAGTATAACAGATAACATGAGTTGTATAGATACAAAATAAAAAAAAAAGAAGTGAATTTCAACAGCTCAAAAACCACAACTAGATAAATATTATGACAAAAAATTTAGAACTCAGAAAAAAGATACGCAAAATGATATATTACAGATAAAAAATGATATTGATAACTTAAAAATAAATGAAAAAATATTCACGGGGAATAATTTTAATGATGTTAATATGAAAAATAAATTATAACCTTGCGTATTGTTAACTAAAATAAATGAATAAAATACGATGAATAAGAAATTACATTCGAATAAAAATACTCATTGAAAACATAACAATTTACTAAATAGTAAAACTCAGAACACTTCAAAAATTAAGAATATTTCCGAAACGTTAAAGCCTTGTTTTATAGTTTTGCCTAAAATTGAAAAAGACGTTAATATAAAAACAAAATTTCTAAATAAAAAACAACAAAATGATGAAATAAATAGACGACATACTTTAAAACCATGTTCTGTAGTATTATCAAGAATCAATATGATTTCCCATAACAATACAATTAAACCAAACGTAACATCAATAAAAGAACAAAAACATGACCACACAAAAAGCATTAACAAAGAACATTTAATATCTACTGATTTAGAAGAACAAAACTATATTATAAATAACAAAACTAATAAATCACATTATGAAATTTTGAGCCTAAATTCAATTTTGAATGAGCAAACAAATTTAATAGATAATGCCGATAAAATGTCATCAAATCCAAATACAATTGAAAACATGCCAGAATCTCTTAATTCAAAACAATATTTAGTACAACCTAAAATTATAACAACATACAAACAAATTTCAATATAAAAAAAATAATGAAAGATGGAAAAATTATATATAACATTAAAACTAATAAAAATTGCAACACGACAGAAAATTTAATAAAAATTAAAAATTGCTCAATCTCCTTAACACCTATAGAAATTCGTAAATATTCCTTAGATATTAAATTGAAACTAAAAAGATTAAAAAATAAAAATAGAATGAGATTATTACGTCTTGACAACAAATTTAGAAATATCGAACGTTCAAAGGATGTAATAAGAAAAAAAAGAATTAAGAAAAGATATTTTAGAATCAAAGAAAAAGATCATGATAAAATAAGAAAAAATAAAAACTATGCAAATCAAATCAAACAAAGAATATAAATTCCTTGGAAACCCAAGAAGAAATAATAAATACTGAATATATATATATATATATATATATATATCAATAATAATAAAATAATTGATGATTTTTATAAATCCATAGCTGAAGGACCAACGCACATATTTTCAAGTTGTGGTGGACTTTTTTTTAAAAGATCTGTAACTAAATTAAAGCTAGACGATGAAAACATATGTACTGATAAAATTAATATCTCTGAGATTTGTAAAATAAGAACAGAACAAAACAAAATACTTGTATGTTTAACTTGTAAAAGATACATAAAAAAAATATGATACCAAAACTAGCGTTAGTAAATGGTTTTAAATTTGACAAAATTGACGACACTTTATTAGATTTAACTACAATGGAAGAACCATTTATCTCAACTCGACTTCCATTTCTACAAATTCGAACCTTAGGAGTAGATAAACAATACGGCCTTAAAGGAAATTGCGTCAATATTTCTGTTGATGTAAATTCGTTTATATCTAAATTACCACGAAATCCAGATAATATTCAATTAATACACATAAAACTATGTAGAAGAATAACAGATAAACATCACTATGATTATCAAGTCATAAGACCATCTAAAATTTTAGAAGCATGAATTACCTTTTGAAAAGCGATGTTTACACCAAACATAAAATCACTCTAGACGAAAATTGGCAAAGAAATATAAACGTATATATAAACCAAGAACAAAATGTAACGAATGAAATAACTAACTTAAATGATAATATTGAAGAAGTTGATAATTAGGAAGAAATTGAAGAAGAACCCCTAAATCCGGGCAATGTAGAAACATCACTTGAAGATGAACATATAAATAATGTTGGAATTAAATTAGCCCCTGGTGAGAATAAAATGCCAATTTCAATGATCCATGATGAAGATTTTATGTCTTTAGCCTTCCCAAGAATTTATGGAGGAAAAATCAGATCATATAAAAAAACAACTCCTTCAAGAATAACATTGGCAGATATTGCTAAATCTGAAATTCGTATGTACGATCGACGATGCGCAAAAAATATACCACTCATATTTATACACCATAATAGAGTTCGATTAAAAAGATTATTTTCACACATTCAAATTAATTTAAGAATGCAAAGAAAAAATAATAATGTTACAGCACGTAATATTATTAATAATAATTTGTCAGAAAAATTGACTTGGCAAGAAAGAACTAAACTAATTCAATCAGATCCAGTTACATGTGCTAGATAATTTGATCATAAAATAAGATGTCTATTAAAAGTTTTAAAAGCAGAATCTGGACCGTTTAAAAATCATCCAATTGCAGACATTTGTCACAGAATCAAATTTCAACATCGAGGAAGGCCTCATGTTCATGCCATGATTTGGTTAAAAAACGCACCAAAATACGAACCAAATAATACATTATCAAAATCTTTAGTTGAAAAATTTATTGATCAATATATTCCATGTGATTCTAAAAATGAACCAGTTAAAGATTTTATAAAATATCAAGGTCATAAACAAGCAAAAAATTGTTAATGGCATACCAATATGCCGATATAACATGCCTGAATATCCAATGAGAAAAACTACCATTCTAGAACCACTTGAAAATTCTCAAAATAATAATAATAAAACACAATTACAAGAACAATAAGTAAATATCAGAAAATACTTAGATGGTC
This sequence comes from Nasonia vitripennis, assembly GCF_009193385.2. Lineage (NCBI taxonomy): Eukaryota > Metazoa > Arthropoda > Insecta > Hymenoptera > Pteromalidae > Nasonia > Nasonia vitripennis. The sequence goes on along the minus strand of NW_022279614.1, from coordinate 2,437,206 downwards.
TAAGTAAAAATATTACGCAATTCGATAACATGACATTTGACGAATTTTTAAACAATTTGTCTGTATCAGAAGAGGAATACTTGAAAACTATACAATATCACATAAAACAACCAATACTTTTACTTAAACGTAATGTTTGTGACATGAGTACTAATGCTTATAACCCTACAATATTAAAATTACATCAGGAAAATATGGATTTACAAAGCATATTAACTCCATATGGTTGTGTATCTTACGTTGCCAACTATATTAATAAATCCCAGCGAGGTATGGCAAGCACACTAAAACAATGCGCTGATTTAATTACAAAAGAAGATATGACAACTAAGCAGCAATTACGTACAATAGCTAATTGTTTTATAAATAAAAGTTAAATTTCGGCACAAGAAGTGATATATCATTTATTGTCCATGACATTATCAAATTGTACAAGAAATTCAATTTTCATAAATACATTTCCCGTAGAAGAATGTACAAAAGTCATAAAACAAAAATACAAACTGTATCAACTTGATCCAGATTCTACAGATATAATTGTACCAAGATTATTAGAACACTATCAACAACGGCCTTTAACCTTAGAAAATATTTGTTTGGCTGATTTCTCAGCTGATTATGATTACTTTAAAAGTAAACAAAATCGAATTGAAGACAACAACAACGACTTTAATAATGATGATTACCCAGGTCATGAAAATAATGAAGAAACATATCTGACAAAAAGATTACCATTATTAGACTTCCGGATTTATAAAAAAGCGATCAAAAACAAAAATCATTAGATACAGAAAATATAATATACATCAAGATGAACCAAATTACTATCGAGAACAGTTAATGTTGTATAAACCATGACGAGAAATTGAACCCGATATAATTAATGCTAAAATTTTGTATAATGATAATATAGATTTAATTCAAGAAAATAGAAAAAAGTACGTGTACGAAATTGAAATAGATTATGATAATATTTTAGAAAACATACAAATAGATGAAGAAAATGAAAATATTACTCATGATAACAGACCATCAAAATTTCTTATATTTGAAGCAGCTGAAAATGAAACTGATATAGCAATTGATATTCTGAATGAACCCAGTAAAAAAGCAGAATCATTTATTGTTCCGAAACTAACGACAGACACGGAATACGGTGAATTAATCAAAAGCTTAAATAAAGAACAATACGAATATCATATAGATTTATTACACAAATTAAAAACGAAGAATCAACAATTCTTTGATTTTATAAGCGGAGGAGCAGGCGTTGGTAAAAGTAGATTAATTAAAGTTATCGTGCAAACATTACTTTGTTTTTATATAAAAATGTATAAAGAAGAAGCAGATTCTTTATTTGTCTTACTTTGTGCACCTACTGAAAAAGCAGCGTTTAATATTGGAGAAATGACTCTTCATTCAGCATTCAGCTTACCAGTGAATCAAATTTCAATGAATCATCTAAATGCAGATACAGCGAATACGCTTGCTACAAAATTAAAAAATTTAAAATTATTAATCATTGATGAATTAAGTATGACAGGTCGACGAATGTTTTCACAAGTGAACCAAAGATTACAGCAAATATTTAGATCTAATGAACTATTCGGCGGTGTATCACTTATAGTTTGTGGAGACTTCAATCAGTTAAAACCTGTTATGGATGGCTGGATTTTCGAACCACAAAACACAACAACAAAACAATCAGTTTCCTTTACAACCAGCAGAAGCAATGACAATACATAAATCGCAAGGATCCACGTATAAAACTGTATTTGTAAATATTGATAATATCAAAGACAAAAGAATGCTATTCGTAGCATTTAGTCGAGTAACAAGCGCTTCTGGACTATTTCTAGAAGGAGAATATATACCACCACAAAAACACCCTGATAAAGTTGAAAACGAAATGCATCGTTTGAATCATGAAAGTCCTTTATTACTTTCATTAAACTTTATAAAAAATCATAGAAATTTAAATACTATAACTTATATTTATCAAAATGTAAGAAGTTTGAATAAAAATATCCATATTTTCATTTTACAATGAATTTAATAAATATTTTCGAAGAAATTAAAAAACAAAATACATCAGGTATTATTTTTATAGGAGATTTTAATATTAATGTTAGGAATATTCATGACAGTGAAACAAAAAATATAATAAATATTATGTCAAATCATGGTTTAAAATTAACAATATCAGAAGACTCTGTAACAACAGATTACTATACGACAATTGATTTGTGCTTTAGTAATATTCCTTTAAATGTTAACATTTTTGAAAGTATTTACAGTGATCACAAGCAATTATTGTTTGAATTACGAATAAATAATATGTGAATGAATAATTAAATTCAAATACAACAATTCTTTGATTTTAAAGTAACCATTTTATTAATGATACGATACAACGAGATGAATAATGAAACACTTTATGAAATCATATTAATTACAATAATTGAATTATTCATATTTATATGCCAGATAACATTTAAAATTCAAAAAGTAAAATCAACTGAATTTATAGCCCAAGCATTATTCCTTCTAAAAAAACAGGCTAAACTTGCCTGATATATGTCGCATTGCAGGATTTAAATACATACAGAACAAATTAGCAACTATAAATTCAGTTGATAATATTTTATATGATTTCATAAAAAATATATATATTAGATTCTTATTGTAAAAATAACATATAAAATGTATTAATCAGTTAACAATAATTAAGATAAAATTTTAGTAATCAAACAAAATATATTTTATTTAATATACTTCTATTCAATAAAATACTGTACTTGAATAATAAATTCAAGTATATTTATCATCATGTAGTGCAACATTTATCAGGAATAGTTTAGTTTGTTTTTTTAGCTGGAATAATGCTATTGCGAGAAAAGTCTCGTTGATTATTATTGTCTAATCGTATCATTAAAGTTTACATTTCATATGTTATTATTATTACAATCCCTAAAATCTTTTATACACAAATCAATTGTCATTAAAATTTAACATTCTTTTTTTACTGCAGTAAATCAATAAAAGTATTCGAATGAAACTGAGTAGTTTTATTTAGATTGTGCAATTGACGAATCTGAAAAAATTAATCTGTTTCATAAGAATACGAATTTCTTCTATACAACATGGTTAGGTGTTGTATAATATCAACGTATACGTATGGTTTAGTGAGTATATTGTTTATATAAAATATATATTTTTTGCAGAAAGGAAGAACGTCTCTCGCCACGTCACAACCGGTAATCAGAACAGCAAAAAAAGACGATGTCGGGTGCGTTTGATTTAGAGTACGTACGTTCGTTATTAACATGTGTAGTATATCTATATACATCAGTATATATAGATATACTACACATGTTAAAAACGAACGTACGTTCCTAAATCAAACGCACCCGTCTTCTTTCATCGTCAAGTCTCACCCCATTACAGTTTATCAATAATATTTGAATATCTGCATACTTTATGTGTGTGTGTGTGTGTATGCGCGCGTGCGTGTGTGTATGTATGTGCATGTGTATTTGTGTATTCATCGGCGAACCTTTAAATATCGGCGAGTGCCTTGTGCCTATGTGAAAAGCAAAGCGTTTCGCTTTTAGCGATGTTTCCTTTCTGACTTCTCCCACGCACTGTACTGCTTTCTCTACCTCCGCCGTAAAAGCTTCCCTACCAGACCCTCTTTCTAGTTTGAGAAAGATGTCTCCGCTTCTGGTTTGTTTAACTCCCAGTACCGTCGTTCCACTGGTATCTAGGTTTACCTCCTTCCATAGCTCCTCTAGGACTTGCACGCACGTCTTGTTTTGTCCCACCTTCACTAGTAGCCCTTCGGGCTGCTTGCTCTTATTAGGCCTCCTTTTCTCTGATGGCTGTTGTGCGCTGTGAGTGGTTCTGTGAGTGGCCTAGGGTTCTCATCGTTCATCCTTTTCTTCTCCGTTCGTTGTTTCTTTCTGCCTTGCTTTCCTCTGCCCAGTCGAACTACTTCTTGGCCTCGTAGCCCCTGCGCTTGAGAGTACAGCATCTCTTATGAGCTGACATTGTGCGCGTCTTCTCGCTTTCTCCCATACCTCGTGATAAAATTTATAATATT